>NC_053024.1:680861946-681121061 GCF_003073215.2 Triticum urartu
CAAGCTTGTCTTCCATGCCAAGGAGAGTTCCATCCGGACACGGGACGAAGTCTTCAATCTTGTATCTTCATAGTCCAACAGTCCGGCCAAAGGATATAGTCCGGCTGTCCGGGGACCCCCTAATCCAGGACTCCCTCAATAGCCCCTGAACCAGGCTTCAACGATGATGAGTCCGGCACGCGGATTTGTCTTCGGCATTGCAAGGCGGGTTGTTCTTCCGAATACTCCATAGAATATTTTGAACACAAGAATAGTGTCCGGCTCTGCAAAACAAGTTCCGCATACCACCGTAGAGAGAATAATATTTCCACAAATCTAATCTGCTGACATGTTCAGCAACATGACATCATGTCATGGCCCGGTCATTATTCAAACCATTTTTCTCAACCAGCACTACACATATCACGAGGCGGTTTTCTTGACACGTCTTGTCGAAGCAGAGATCGTGTCCCCCTTATTACATGATTCTCATCAATACGGACGTGGGTAACCCAATCGTGCCCGTTGGTATGACTCCTTGATTTTAGGCAAGTCCCAAACGGGCACGAGGAGGACGCTTGATATTCACCCTCTTTATAAAGAGGCCAAGGCCTGTCCTTTTTTCCCCTCTCGTACTCAATCGAATCCTTCCCCCGCCTCGAGTTCCAACACCCAAGGCTCAGGTCAGGTGCTTCGGACCTTCAACCATGTCCGGATCCAACCTTCAAGGTCGGTGGATGCCTTCCTCTGTCATAGAGGAAGACATCAAGAAGCTAAGAGAGGCCAGGTATTTGACCGTCGAAATCTCGCACAGGCTGCCTGCTCGAGGGCAGGTCATTCCCACTCCCGAACCCGGAGAGAGCATTGTATTCATCTCTAACTTCTTCCGAGGGCTAGGCCTTGCTCTAGATCCCTTGGTCAGAGGGCTCATGTTCTACTATGGGCTGGACTTCCATGACCTGGCCCCGGATTCCATCCTTCACATCTCGTCGTTCATTGTTGTGTGTGAGGCCTTCCTCCGCATTACCGCACACTTCGGCCTATGGCTCAAAACTTTCAATGTGAAGCCGAAGATGATTGGGGGCTGACACGCAGGGTGCGGAGGTGCCGTAATAAGCAAAGGCATTGATGTTCCATGGCCAGAGGGTTCCTTCCCAGAGGTGTCCAGTTTATGGCAACGGGAGTGGTTTTATATCACAGCTCCCCGGAGTACCAAGTGGGTAGCCGCCTGCTACCTCTTGAGCACTGCGTTGGTTTTCCCCGAAGAGGAAGGGATGATGCAGCAAAGTAGCGTAAGTATTTTCCTCAGTTTTCGAGAAACAAGGTATCAATCCAGTAGGAGGCTACGCGCAAGTCCCTCGTACCTGCACAAAACAAATAAATCCTTGCAACCAACGCAAATAGGGGTTGTCAATCCCTATAGGGCCACTTACGAGAGTGAGATCTGATAGATATGATAAGATAATATTTTTGGTATTTTATGATAAAGATGCAAAGTATAATAAAGGCAAAGTAAATAGCAAAGGAAATAACTAAGTAGTAGGAGATTAATATGATAAAGATAGACCCCGGGGCCATAGGTTTCACTGGTGTCTTCTCTCAAGAGCATAAGTATTCTACGGTGGGTGAACAAATTACTGTTGAGCAATTGACAGAATTGAGCATAGTTATGAGAATATCTAGGTATGATCATGTATATAGGCATCACATCTGAGACAAGTAGACCGACTCCTGCCTGCATCTACCACTATTACTCCACTCATCGACCGCTATCCAGCATGCATCTAGAGTATTAAGTTAAAAATAGAGTAACGCCTTAAGCAAGGTGACATGATGTAGAGGGATAGACTCATGCAATATTAAGAAAACCCCATCTTGTTATCCTCGATGGCAACAATACAATACGTGCCTTGCTGCCCTTACTATCATCGGGAAAGGACGCCGCAAGATTGAACACAAAGCTAAGCACTTCTCCCATTGCAAGAAAGATCAATCTAGTAGGCCAAACCAAACTGATAATTCGAAGAGACTTGCAAAGATAACCAATCATACATAAAATAATTCAGAGAAGATTCAAATATTATTCATAGATAGACTTGATCATAAACCCACAATTCATCGGTCTCAACAAACACACCGCAAAAAGAAGATTACATCGAATTGATCTCCACAAGAGAGGGGGAGAACATTGTATTGAGATCCAAAAAGAGAGAAGAAGCAATCTAGCTACTAACTATGGACCCGTAGGTCTGAAGTAAACTACTCACACTTCATCAGAGAGGCTATGGTGTTGATGTAGAAGCCCTCCGTGATCGATGCCCCCTCCGGCGGAGCTCCCGAACAGGCCCCAAGATGGGATCTCATGGATACATAAAGTTATGGCGGTGGAATTAGGGTTTTGGCTCCTATTCTGATCGTTGGGGGGTATGTGGATATATATAGGAGGAAGGAGTACGTCGGTGGAGCAACAGGGGGGCCACGAGGACGGAGGGCGCGCCTGGTGGAGGTGGGCGCGCCCCCCTACCTCGTGGCCTCCTGTTGTAAGTGCATCTAGTGCCACCCCTAGTTGGTTTTGGAGTATCGATGACAAACCTAGTTGAGGGACTAATGTGTTCGTGAGAATTGCAGGATAACACAGGTAGAAGTCCCTCATTGATTCGGTTTTCCTACCAGAGATGACCCCTAAAAATGTATGAAGACATTGAAGTCAATGGTGGTATGTGAAGACATTCACATTGAAGACTATGACAAGAGAAGACATCGCATGAAGACTATGGAGCGCGAAGACTTAGATCTTTCGTAGTTCTTTTTCTTCTTTGTTGAGCCATAGGAACCACCATACTGTTAAGTGGGGTCCAAGAAAACCAGTCAGAATGACTGAAGTGATGCTTAACCAAAATCCTATGTCTTCGAGTGAAGACTATGAGAGCGAATCTTGTTCAGAGTTGGACAAGTCAGCTTTGCTTGTAGCCCAAGTAAAGTTGCCGTGTGTGTTTGAAATCTGACCATTGGAACACGTGTCAGTTCCTTAGTGACCCAGGGTCATTTCGGACAAATCAGGTCGGGTTGCCTAGTGGCTATAAATAGCCCACCCCCTACAACCATAAACGATTGGCTGCTCAGAGTTAAAGTACGGCTTTTGTCGTTTGAGAGCAACCCACCTCGAAGCCTTTGAGAGAGAATTCCTTGAGAGGATAAAGCCCTAACCACCCAGAGCCAAAGAGTGTTAGGCATCACTTAAGTCTTCTTGTCTGTGTGATCTGAAGACTTATTACACTTGAGGACTGTGAATCCTCCAGCCGGTTAGGCGTCGCGTTCTGAGCATCCAAGAGTCATTGTGGATTGCCGGTGAACAAAGTCTGTGAAGGTTTGGAAGTCTACCTTGAAGACTTACCAGAGTGATTGGGCGAGGACTGGGTGTCCTTAGCTCAAGGCGAATAAGGTGAAGACGAGGTCTTCTGAGTTGAATCTCAGCCTCCCTAACCAGATGTACAGTTGTCACAGCAACTGGAACTGGTCCAACAAATCATTGTCTTCAACGAGTCACTGGTTTCATCCTTCCCTTCCCTTTACTTACTGTTAGCTCGTGTGAAGTCATTATACGATAGCATCACGGTTTGACTTCACTAAGTGATTACGTGGACTGATTGGCTTCTCAACATCTTCCTACCTGATCCTTACTGCCTAGCTGCTATTTGTCATTGTGCTTTTACTTCATTGAATACATGACTATGGTTTGTCTAGTGTAGTCTACCTTCCGTTGCATGATAATAGGTTTATTTCTATCGTTTGTCTTCGAAACTTACATGTTTTGAAGACTTTCCTAAAAATCACCTATTCACCCCCCCTCTAGTCGATCACTAGCACTTTCAATTGGTATTAGAGCAAGGTACTCCCTTGTTCTGTGTGATTCGGTTTAACCACCTGGAGTTTTAGCTATGTTGACTGCAGGGATAATTAAAGTCTCCGCTGCGTGCCCCGTCTTCGATGGAACTGAATATCCCTACTGGAAGAATAAGATGCGCATGCATCTTGAAGCCATTAATGTCGACCTATGGTATGTCGTCAAGAATGGCGTTCCCAAGGCCGGAGAAGGTGTCACTGCCATTAATGTCAAGAAGTTCGTTCAACTGGACTCTACTGCCAAGAATATCATCTATGGTCATCTGACCAAAGGACAGTATGGCCGCGTGAGTGCTTTGGAAACATCTAAGCTCGTCTGGGAATGGCTATCCAAGGTCAACGAAGGCGTCTCAACCCAGAGAGATCAAAGAATCAATGTCCTTTGCAACCTCTTCAATCGCTTCAAGAGAAATGACAATGAGAATGTCCAGCTCATGTTTGATCGACTCACTGACATCACAAATGAGCTTCAAGCCCTCGGCGCTACTGAGATCAACAAGTATGAAGTCGTCAAGACACTCCTGAGATCACTTGACAGTTCGTTTGACACCCTAGCCCTGATGATTCAAGAACGTCCTGATTTCAAGACACTCGATCCGTCTGACATACTTGAGAGGCTCAACACACACGAGTTTCAGCTTTCTGAGAAAAGAGACATCTACGGTCCCAACTATGGGCGAACTCGTGCCTTGAAGGCAAAGGCTGTCTCCTCATCTGAAGAAGAATCTAACAGCAGTTCTGATGATCCTGAAGACATTGGAAGGGAGCTTGCTATGCTTGTGAAGAAGTTCCAAAAATTCACCAAGAAGAAAGGCCTCAGAAAGTCTTCACGATCAAGCTCAAGGAATGATGAAGCTTCTGCTCATGACTACAAGAAGAGATCATGTCACAAGTGCAAGAAACCTGGCCACTACATCTCTGAATGTCCATAGTGGGACAATGAGAACAAGAAGAAGAAGAAGAAGAAGAGCAAGGAGTATGACTCTGACGACAAGAAGAAGAAGAGATACTCAAAATCGTCTTCCAAGTCTTCCTCCAAGTCTTCATCACACAAGAAGAGCTCATCTGGCAAGGCACGTGCATTTGTTGGCAAGGAAATGGACTCTGAGGATGAGTTCGCTTCTGAGGAGGCGGAAGTGGAGTCTGAGGAGGAGTCCGATTCTGGCGTTGCAAGTCTGGCTACAGCATACGTTGCCAAGTCCATCTTCAACACTGAAGAAAATGACTTCATCACCGACACCGATGCAAACGACAAGGACTACTCCGCTCCTTCCTACTGCTTCATGGCACGCGGTGCCAAGGTAAACACACGCACTACTCACTATCAAACATCTAGTGACGATGACTCTAATTGTGTTTCCAAACCCAGCTACAAAACACTTGCTAAAATTGCAACTGAACAACAGAAAATCATGGAACACATTCAAAAACTATTAGACAAAAGCGATGATCTGTTAGACGCTGAAATGACTCGATCTCAGTCCTTAATTGAAGACATAAAAAATCTTCACGTTAAGTATGAGGAACTTGAAAGTCGTCATGAAACGCTCTCAATAGCTCATGAAAGGCTTTCCTATGATTATCTTCAAAGGAAGCAAGATCTTGAGAAATTGAGAGCGGCTCATGAAGATCTTCAAAAAGAAAACGAGTCACTTCGCGCCAAACAGATCAGTTCAGCTCAGGAAGGATTTGAACCACCATGTCTTAAATGCATTGAGCGTGATAACGCTACTTCTGTTGTTGAATGCTCTACTGCTACTACTGTTGCAAAATCTTCAACTGTTGATGTGGAAACTAACCCCTCTGCTGAGGACACCACTGCTATTGCTGATGAGAATGCTAGGTTGAAGACACTACTTGAAACAGGGATGTACAAAGTCTCAAAGGGCATCAGACACTATGCGATGTCCTAAAAAGGCAGATCCTGAACCGAAACCCTAGGAAAGAGGGTGTTGGGTTCGTAAGGAAAATGAATGCTGATGGCTCTTACTGGAAACCTGAGCAGTACCCCAAAACCACATGGGTTGCTGCAAAGGAACCTTCAGTAGATCTATCCACTCTATCTGGATTCACTTGTGCTAACCCCATTATTATTGATGAATCCTTTGATGCAAACTATAAACTGTTTAAGAATCAGAATGGTGAAGTGTTTGCCAGGTACATTGGTACTAACTGCAGGAATGGACCGCCTATGAAGAAGATCTGGCTGCCGAAAAGGTGTTTGGAGAATCTTCTTGTGAATGTCATCATGACACCACAGGTGAAGAAGACAAACTCCAGACCACAGGCTTCATACGGTCCAAAGGCTTCATACAGACAGAGGACTCACCGGAGTCAAACTAACGCAAATGTTTTGCAGGGAAGCCATACTCAGGCCTATGAATATGAGCACGGTTCATCAAACCACCATGTTCATAAGACCAAGAACTATTCTGCTTATTCTTATGAGTACTATTGTCCACCTGCAAGACTTTTTGCTAGGGCTCCAAAGCCAAAGTTCTCAGATGCTGCACTTAGACTTATTGCTTCGAAGCCACCCCTGAAGATGTGGGTGGCTAAGAAAGCTTAACTCTCTTTTGCAGGGAAAGGTCTCCAGACGAAAACCAAAATCGTCTAATGCTATTGCTGGGGACCTTAAACATCTTGTAGGACGCAAGATCAAATGCCCAAATGGTCTTATTATGTATTTTGTTTTTGAATCGCTTGCAACTTGTCCTAACAGTCCTAATCTCGATCTAAGCTTTAATAATCCACTGGTTCGTCAAATGTTTTTGCTTCACAATTCTCTTCGTGAAGCCTATCCCCCTAACTGTACTATAGGGTACGACACCAGCTGCTTCAGAATGAATTATTGATAGTGGGTGTACAAATCACATGACTGGCAAGCGAAGCCTTCTCATGGACTTAACTTTACGTCCATCAGATAAAAGTCACATCACATTTGCCGACACTGGTAAAAGCAAGGTATTGGGTCTAGGTAGAATTGCAATCTCAAAGGATCAACACATGGATAAAGTCATGCTTGTTGAATCCCTTGGTTTCAACTTAATGTCTATCTCAATGCTTGTGATTTAAACATGATTGTGATGTTTGGAAAATATCGTTGCCTTGTACTAATGGAATCTGACAAGTCTCTAGTGTTTGAAGGGTATCGAAAAGATGATTTGTATGTTGTAGATTTCTCAGCAGGACCACAACTTGCAGTATGTCTTCTAGCAAAAGCTTCTGAATGCTGGCTCTGGCATCGAAGGCTAGGGCATGCTGGCATGAGGAACCTCCACACTCTTGCAAGGAAGAAGCATGTCATAGGCATCGAGGGCATCAAGTTCAAGAAGGATCACTTATGCGGTGCCTGTGAAGCGGGAAAGATGACGAGGGCCAAGCATCCCTCGAAGACAATCATGACAATGACTCAACCCTTCGAACTGCTACACATGGATCTTTTCGGTCCCACTCATTACTCAACTCTTACTACTACTGCTTGTCTCTATGGCTTTGTCACTATTGATGATTATTCAAGATACAGTTGGGTGCATATAATCCTTTACAAGACTGAAGTGCAGGATGTCTTCAGACGCTTCGCCAATCGAGCAATGAACAACTATGGCGCCAAGATAAAGCACATCAGAAGTGACAATGGCACTGAATTCAAGAACACTGGCCTTGATACATATCTTGATACTTTGGGCATCACACATGACTTCTCATCTCCGTACACGCCACAGCAGAGTGGCGTCGTCGAACGCAAGAACAAAACACTTATTGAGATGGCTCGAACGATGCTTGATGAATACAAGACTCCAAGAAAATTTTCTGGTCTGAAGCCATTGACACTGCATGCCATATCATCAACCGTGTTTATCTTCACAAGCTTCTGAACAAGACATCCTATGAGCTCCTTACTGGCAAGAAGCCAAATGTCAGCTACTTCAGAGTATTTGGCGCCAAGTGCTGGATCAAGGATCCACATCACACTTCAAAATTTGCACCAAAAGCACATGAGGGTTTTATGCTTGGATATGGAAAGGATTCGCACTCCTACAGAGTTTTCAATCTCTTTCATTATAAAGTGGTTGAAACAGTGGATGTGCGGTTCGATGAAACTAACGGCTCACAAAAAGAGCAACTGCCAAATGTGCTAGATGAATTTCCATCCAGTGAATCAATCAAACTTATGGGAACTGGAGAAATCATACCTTCTGAAGCTCAACCTGAAGAGGAACTTATCATCTCTGCACCTGAACAACCTGAAGATAATGCTCAGCCTGAAGACAATCCCTCTAACGATGACGATGATTAGCAAGAGCAAAATCTTCGTCCTATACATCCTCGTGTTGCAAATGAAGTGTAGATTGAGAGAATAATTGATAGCATTGATGCACCAGGTCCACTCACTCGTTCAAGGGCAACTCAGCTAGCAAACTTCTGTGGGCACTTTGCATTCGTCTCAATAACTGAACCCAAGAAAGTTGAAGAAGCCTTCATGGAACCTGAATGGATTCAAGCTATGCAAGAAGAGCTTCAATAGTTTGAGCTGAATAATGTATGGGAACTGGTTAAGCGTCCTGATCCTTGGAAGCACAATATAATAGGCACCAAATGGATATATCGCAACAAGCAAGATGAGCATGGTCAAGTTGTCAGAAACAAAGCTCGTCTCATTGCTCAAGGATACACTCAAGTTGAAGGGATTGACTTCGATGAAACATTTGCTCCTGTGGCTAGACTTGAAGCCATACGCATACTGCTGGCCTATGCAAATCATCACAACATACTTCTATATCAAATGGATGTGAAGAGTGCTTTTCTCAATGGCAAGATTGAAGAAGAAGTGTATGTTGCACAACCTCCTGGCTTTGAAGATCCAAAACATCCTGACATGGTATACAAGCTCAACAAGGCACTGTATGGCCTCAAACAAGCCCCTCGGGCTTGGTATGACACACTCAAAGACTTCCTGAAGAGCAAAGGCTTCAAATCTGGTTCCCTTGACCCCACTCTCTTCACGAAGACATATGATGGTGAACTGTTTGTGTGCCAAATATATGTGGATGACATAATCTTCGGCTGCACCAATCAGAAATACAGTGAAGAGTTTGGATATATGATGCAAGAGCAATATCAGATGTCAATGATGGGTGAGCTGAAGTTCTTCCTTGGTCTTCAAATACGTCAGCAACGCAACGACATCTTTATATCTCAAGAGAAGTATCTCAAAGATTGCCTGAAGAAGTTTGGTATGCAAGACTGCAAAGGTTTCACGACGCCAATGCCAGCCAAACATCATCTGGGTCCCGACGACAATGGTAAAGAGTTCAACCAAAAGTTATACCGCTTCATGATTGGTTCTTTACTTTATCTATGTGCATCTAGGCCAGATATTATTCTTAGTGTTTTCATGTGTGCTCGATTCCAAGCGGCACCAAAGGAAACGCATCACTTAGCTGTGAAGCAAATTCTTCGATATTTGGCTTACACCCCAACTCTAGGGTTATGGTATCCAAAGGGCTCAGAATTTGATCTGGTTGGTTTCTCGGATGCTAATTATGCTGGTGACAAGGTGGATCACAAGTCTACATCAGGCACATGTCATTTTCTAGGACGATCACTTGTATGTTGGTCTTCAAAGAAGCAGAACTGTGTATCTCTCTCTACAGCTGAATCTGAATACATTGCTGCTGGATCTTGCTGGGCTCAGCTTCTGTGGATGAAGCAAACACTCAAAGACTATGGCATTCATCTGAAGCAAGTGCCACTTCACTGCGACAACGAAAGTGCCATCAAGATTGCCAACAACCCAGTTCAGCACTCGAAGAGAAAGCACATTGAAATTCGTCATCACTTTCTCAGAGATCATGTTGTGAAGGAAGATATTGATATCATACACGTCAACACTGAAGAGCAATTGGCAGATATCTTCACCAAGCCCTTGGATGAGAAGAGATTTTGCAAGTTACGGTGTGAGCTAAATATCTTGGAATCCTCAAATGTCCTGTGATCAGGCACACATCCTAACACTTATGCATATTGACGACTTAGATGTGCAACACACGAAATAAAGTATATCTTCAATCAATGAAGACATACATTCTAAGTGTGAATACATTAATGTGGAATTTGACTTCGGAGCGCCACGATAATTGTGTGCCGTGTCTGGGTCTAATACTTCCTATACGGTGGGTAACGCCACCACCAAATTCTTCTTTTTGAAGTGTTTTACCCATGGCGTTACATTTGCTATGTCTTCACATTTTGTTTGTCTTCATTCTCAACTTGTCCTCATTATTATCTTCACTATGTTGGTTTGATTGTCTTTTTCATATATATACATAGTGTTTTGTCCTCTACAGCATTCACTTATAGCTATGTCTTCTTGTTGAATCTTTTGAACTAAGTGAATGTGATCGGACCCTAACCTCTCTATGCTTTCTATCTCAAACTCTATCTCTCCAAATCATATGCATTCTATTGAAACTGTCGAATGTCTTCTCTGCGTCCTTGTCAGCAGAAGATACAGAGACAAACATTAAGTCCATTTTCAATGCCAATTCCTTCACCTGAAACCCGGAGAAGTGGGAACGACCACCCGACAATCCAGGCGTGCGTGGGAACGTGGAACAACCTCCGATATGCTGCATGATGGCCACGTGTTCTTCAGATGTGAATCGCCAGGGGCACCTGTGTAATAATGTTGTGCCGTCTCTGTCCCTATAAATACACGCCTCACCACAGTCATTATACTTTCTTCCACTCTCGCATGAACCCTAGCGCCACCGCTAGCCCTCGACGACGCCGGTGATGAAGCGCTTAGCTGCCGCAACCTCTCCGACGCCATCTTCACACCGGCCGCGGACATCGTCTTCTCCGCCGTCGTCGTAGGTGTCCTCCATCGCCAAGTTAGGTCACGGACGATCGAACTGCTTGGCCTCCTCTTCCACTCCGTCTAGCAGTTCCTTGTGTGGTAAATAAAACTTCCTTTTTACGGCCCCCTTTGATCCTATTGATTCATCACTTTCTGCCACAAGAAGTTTCTATTCACACAAGTTGGATCTATTTCTTACTGCATCTCATAATATGCCTAGTATGTTCACTTATGCTTCACAAAGTAGTTAGATTCCTCACTTGTATTGATCCATGGATTCGTACAAATCTGGAACCAACTCTTTATCTATGAGTGAATGTCTTCGCACGATGAGGTCAATGTCTTCTAAAATGATTTATCTTCAAAATCTTCTGAGAATGCAATGACCTCTTCCCCTTCCCTCGCACCTTAATGCTGTCACAGGTACATGTCCGTGGGAGAATCCCTTGGTTCTCATAGTCTGCATTCATTTGCAGAATTCTTATAGCATCATATAAATTCTCCCGAAGCCAGTTCCTATTTATCCAGCAAGCGAAAGCCTCTAAAGCCTTTGAACGTGTTAAAGCCATTCAGTTTGAAGTTCATGGCTGCAGAGAAATCTGTAAGGAAGGGTGGCAGACAGCGTCGTGGGGGAACATCAAGAGATTTGCCTGATGACCTCTCAGAGCTTTACAAGACAGATCCTGAAGAGGATTACAATCAGCGCAAGACCCGAATCCAATGGATTCGAAGATATTGGGCAGAACAATGGTTCAAATACCGGTTTGTGACCCAGGAATATGCTGAGAAAAATGCCATCAAGCGACCTTGGGGAGACATCCTATACAAAAATCTTCAACCCAGGTCCAGAGACGAAGACATTGATCAAGGCTTCTATCCCTGCATGGTCCGAGGACCACAGCCTGCAGATGCACACCCATCGTCACTACTATGGTGTCGTGACGACAATCTGTTCAAGCGCAACTTCCAGTTTGCCAAGAACTCAGCGAAGCAGAACAAGAAGTCATTGGGACTAGACTTCAACCCTGGTCCCTCTGCTCCCCGTGCCGATGGCACCCACGAAGCTGAACCCAATCTTGTTGGGCCCTTCTACAATCTGGAAGGTCTCATCACTCACATCGTGGTTCAAGGGACAGCTGTGGATGAGCCTGCAGATGACGCTGAATCTGATGAAGCACCTGCAGCGCCGAAGCCAAAGAAACTGAAGCAACCTAAAGTTTCAAAGCCTGCCTCAGCCCCAAAAATTTCACGGGCGAAGCCACTGGCTACTGCACCTCCTGAAGACAGTGTGCAGTCTGAAGGTCTGTCACGTATCTCCAAGCCCCCGAGAGTCAAGATGCCCCTGCCACACACCACCCAAGAACTGACTGCTGCTGCCATTCTGCGCAACGATGCCATTGATCTATCCAGTGATGAAGATCTGGCAGATGACGCTCTTGAGCAACTGATCAAGAGCAAAGAAGAAGCAGAAATCTTCAACAATTTGCCTCTGTTTGACGTGGCAATCATCCACGACTTCATCGATGAGTGGTTTGAAACGCCCAACCTCAGCTTTGAAGACCTGCAACTTCCCATTGGCCTCAGTGTTGCCTTCCATGGTGCCATTGCTTCAGAGTTAGCTATCACCCAGCGCATCGTTGAACTAAAGCAGAAGATTGACTTTGAGAAAGCTCGGTTCAAGAAGCATATGGCCAAGCTCAACGTGCAAGAGGTGAAGAACTTCAAGATTATGCTGCACGAGCTCAAGGAAGCCTTTCTCAAGAAACGTGCAGAAGCTCAGGGTTCTCGTGAGCGCATGAAGATCCTGGCTGACAAGTGTGTGCACGCCTACAACGAGGCTGAGAAGCGCAAGGCCCTTGGGCGTCCAGGCATTGATCCCAGGATGGCTGCTAAGAAGAAGAAGAAGCCCACTGTGGCCGAACCCGACGCATCAAGGCAGGAAGCAGATCCCATTGTCTTCCCAACCAGCATGACTGGCTCGAAGCCAAAAGCCAGGTCTACCACTTCAGAACTGAAGAAGACGAGGACTGCTGAGGCTAGAGCCAGAAAGAGGAAATATCATGAAGCCTCTGATGCTGCTCCCTCCAAAAAGAAGCGGAAGACCAAGAAGGAACGGGCTGCTCCCACAGAGCCCTTAATTGTTGAACCTATCTCCATGGTTCGCCCTGCCGCTGAACATCAAGAGCGCCAACTGACTGTCCATGATCCTGCTTCCACAGAGGCTTATGAAGCTGAAGACATTCCAACAGCTGATCCCACCGCTGCTGAAGACATTGGTCACCATGACAATGTTGAAGATGATGTAGTTCTTCCTCAGATCGAGCACCAACAGGTATCATCGCCTATGCTTATGCACAGCGAACTCATCAGCATTGGTCGTCCTCTGACGCCAATTGCTCAGGATGCAACATGGGCTGATCACCCACAACAACAACAAGTCACACCACCCCGGCAAGAAGAAGAAGATGACTTTGAGGTCCAGCCAACTCCATATCCAAAGGCATCGCCTGCGTTACGCAGGCTTCGCAAAGGACCAAGGTCTCAAGTCTCCGAGTCTGATGCTAAAACTGCTGAAGACATTCCGGCTGCATCAGCCGATGACACTCAAGAAGAAGAACGTGTTCCTACTCCCCCAACTACTGAAGAAGCTGTTCTCGAGGAGAACGTGTTTGTGCCCGACCCTCCACCTCATCAAGTGGAGGTAGAAAATCTTGAGGCTGCCACCACCAACACCAATGAAGCCACTGATGTTGTCATGGCTGAAGCAAATGTGGAGCCTACACCAACCCAAGAACCAGAAGTCAGCGAAGCCAATGATGTCACTGCTTCTGTTCCTGCGCCTGCTGTCGGTCCTCAGTTTGACTATCATATTGAGCACAGGCCTCAGGTACAAAAGGCAATGCCAAGGTTGCCCAGGTTTCCAGGTCCTGCCTCAGCACCCGGATCCTTTAATGTCAATGGCTTCAAAGCAGACAACACTTTATTCAATAGCTCCAAGAACCCCTACTCAAGGGAAAGAATATCTTCTGATCGGTTCTGGAGCTACCCGCAGCGAAGCTATTACTCCTGCATTCTGTACAATCAAGGTCGCATCTTCCCACATATGCGTCTTGACACCGAAGCAATAGCTGGTCTGCCCTGTTTGGAAGAAGCTCTGGATTGCTTCAAAGAGGTTGGATTGTTGTCTTTCGTCACCGACCAAGAGCACTGGAACGAAGAGTTGCTGCTCCAATTTTATGCCACACTTCACATACGTGGTTACAATAGAGATCCGAAGACTTGGGTCCTGGAGTGGATGATAGGAAATGTTCATCATGAAGCCAAAGCCTTTGATATCATTGAGCTCACTAGTCTGCCCACTCCTGGAGATCTCTATGAACCTGGTTGTCAACTTCACAGTGAAGCTATGGAGAGCATCTTTCAGAAGCCTGAACCGAACATGAGTCAGATGCTCAGTATGATGAAGCCCTTGCCACAAGATGTTGCATATCCTAAGGAGTTCTTTGTTGAAGACCTTGAGTATCTGCCAAGGACTATCTATCACATCATAAGGCGAACTCTCTGGCCCATCAAAGGACATTCTCCACATGCAAAGCTGGAAGGTGCAATGAAGACTTTGGTCTTCTATATTCTTCATGGCAAATGCTTCAATGCACAGGACTTCTTCATCCGCCAACTTGCTGCATCAGGATTTGATCTTTTTGGCTTGAAGTTCTACGATCCATGGATAATGCGGCTGATTAAACTCCACTCAGCTATCTCATATCAGCCATCTGCTCGCAATCATCGGATCTTTCTGCCTGATGTGGATATGTCCGTTGAAGCCATTTATCCTGAGCCTGCCAAGGAACCTCTTAGTCTTCAGAATGCGGAGCATCAAAGTTTCACTTAGAACATTGAAGGAGTTGAAGCAGTCACTCGTGTTTATCCTCTGGCTGGAACTACACGTGCACCTCATCATGCTCTTACTAAAGCCACTGAAAGCACTATTGCCCAACGACCCAAGAAGCAATCTCGTGTTCTCAATCACCGAGAGCTTCTGGTTGCTCTTCATCAGAAACATGATAGGCATCATGACTGGCTGAAGCGCCAAATGCAAAGCCTCTTGGTGGATGTCAACCGCATTCGCAATCTTGCCACCAAGAATGCCTTTGTTGCCCATGAAACCTGTCGGCGTACATGGAAAGGGCTGACGCTTATGTGCTCTGAGGATGATCTTCACGAGGATGGCTTCCCTGAACGTTTCAAGTTTGACTCCACACCTCCCCGAAGAGCTGTGCTGCGACGAACTCCATCTCTTGAAGACTCTGAGTTTTCTTCCTCTGCGGCAACTGTGAATGCTAGAGTGATCGAGGACGAAGATGATGCCACTTCACCGCCCCCTACTTCTGCACGCCTCGACACTGCCCCAAGTTCTTCTGCACCGCCAAACACCACCGACGATCCTGCTGCTTCACCTACTCTTTGTGGGAACAAGTAGATGCTCTATGTCTTCAAACCTTTTTGGTCCTCACTGACAAAAGGGGGAAAAGCATATGAGTTTGATAGTCTTCAAGCGGGTCAATATGGGCGGTTACTTTATGTTTTGTCTAGTGTTTACAACTCTCGTTTTGATACATTTGGTTCTTTGAGTTGTAACACTTAAACTCAATGGTCGTCTGCTACTTATTTACTATTTTGTGGTGCGATGATAAATTCCGCACTTAGATCATTTTGCAGACGTTCATTTTTCATTATGGATGTCATTATCTTCACATACCTTCATGCATAATGAATTGTCATCATAAGTTGAAGAGGATCTCCACAAGTACAACCTGCCATGTGCATTTGCATTCCAAAAGCAAACTGCTTATATGCACATCTTCAGGGGGAGCCCTTGCAACTTATGAAGACAATTTCTTATCCTTTACAATTTCACATATTATATTCCCCGTTGAAAACTTCAACTAGTTTGTCATCAATCACCAAAAAGGGGGAGATTGTAAGTGCATCTAGTGCCACCCCTAGTTGGTTTTGGAGTATTGACGACAAACCTAGTTGAGGGACTAATGTGTTCGTGAGAATTGCAGGATAACACAGGTAGAAGTCCCTCATTGATTTGGTTTTCCTACCAGAGATGACCCCTAAAAATGTATGAAGACATTGAAGTTAATGGTGGTATGTGAAGACATTCACATTGAAGACTATGACAAGAGAAGACATCGCATGATGACTATGGAGCGCGAAGACTTAGATCTTTCATAGTTCTTTTTCTTCTTTGTTGAGTCATAGGAACCACCGTACTGTTAAGTGGGGTCCAAGAAAACCAGTCAGAATGACTGAAGTGATGCTTAACCAAAATCCTATGTCTTCGAGTGAAGACTATGAGAGCGAATCTTGTTCAGAGTTGGACAAGTCAGCTTTGCTTGTAGCCCAAGTAAAGTTGCCGTGTGTGTTTGAAATCTGACCATTGGAACACGTGTCAGTTCCTTAGTGACCCAGGGTCATTTCGGATAAATCAGGTCGGGTTGCCTAGTGGCTATAAATAGCCCACCCCCTACAACCATAAACGGTTGGCTGCTCAGAGTTAAAGTACGGCTTTTGTCGTTTGAGAGCAACCCACCTCGAAGCCTTTGAGAGAGAATTCCTTGAGAGGATAAAGCCCTAACCACCCAGAGCCAAAGAGTGTTAGGAATCACTTAAGTCTTCTTGTCTGTGTGATCTGAAGACTTATTACACTTGAGGACTGTGAATCCTCCAGCCGGTTAGGCGTCATGTTCTGAGCATCCAAGAGTCATTGTGGATTGCCGGTGAACGAAGTCTGTGAAGGTTTGGAAGTCTACCTTGAAGACTTACCAGAGTGATTGGGCGAGGACTGGGTGTCCTTAGCTCAAGGGGAATAAGGTGAAGACGAGGTCTTCTGAGTTGAATCTCAGCCTCCCTAACCAGGCGTACAGTTGTCACAGCAACTGGAACTGGTCCAACAAATCATTGTCTTCAACGAGTCGCTGGTTTCATCCTTCCCTTCCCTTTACTTACTGTTAGCTCGTGTGAAGTCATTGTACGATAGCATCACCGTTTGACTTCACTAAGTGATTACGTGGACTGATTGGCTTCTCAACATCTTCCTACCTGATCCTTACTGCCTAGCTGCTATTTGTCATTGTGCTTTTACTTCATTGAATACATGACTATGGTTTGTCTAGTGTAGTCTACCTTCCGTTGCATGATAATAGGTTTATTTCTATCGTTTGTCTTCAAAACTTACATGTTTTGAAGACTTTCCTAAAAATCGCCTATTCACCCCCCCCCCTCTAGTCGATCACTAGCACTTTCACCTATTTTATTTCTTGACGTAGGGTCCAAGTCTCTCTGGTCTTATTTGTTGAGAAAATCACGTTCCGAAGGTTTCATTCCGTTTGCACTCTGTTTGATATTCCTTTTCTTCGAAACCCTAAAACAGGCAAAAACAGCAATTCTGGGTTGGGCCTCCGGTTAATAGGTTAGTCCCAAAAATAATATAAAAGTGGAAAATAAATCCCAATAATGTCCAAAACAGTAGATAATATAGCATGGAGCAATCAAAAATTATAGATACGTTGGAGACGTATCAAGCATTCCCAAGCTTAATTCCTGCTCGTCCTCGAGTAGGCAAATGATAAAAACAGAATTTTTGATGCGGAGTGCTACTTGGCATAATTTTAATGTAATTCTTCTTAATTGTGGTATGAATATTCAAATCCAAAAGATTCAAGACAAAAGTTCATATTGACATAAAAATAATAATACTTCAAGCATACTAACAAAGCAATTATGTCTTCTCAAAATAACATGGCTAAAGAAAGTTATCCCTACAAAATCATAGTCTGGCTATGCTCTATCTTCACCACACAAAATATTTAAATCATGCACAACCCCGATGACAAGCCAAGCAATTGTTTCATACTTTTGACATTCTCAAAACTTTTTCGATCTTCACGCAATACATGAGCGTGAGCCATGGATATAGCACTATAGGTGGAATAGAGTGGTGGTTGTGGAGAAGACAAAAAGGGAGAAGATAGTCTCACATCAACTAGGCGTATCAACAGGCTATGGAGATGCCCATCAATAGATATCAATGTGAGTGAGTAGGGATTGCCATGCAACGGATGCACTAGAGCTATAAGTATATGAAAGCTCAAAAAGAAACTAAGTGGGTGTGCATCCAACTTGCTTGCTCATGAAGACCTAGGGCAATTTCGAGGAAGCCCATCATTTGAATATACAAGCCAAGTTCTATAACGAAAAATTTCCCACTAGTATATGAAAGTGATAACATGAGAGGCCCTCTACTATGAAGATCATGGTGCTACTTTGAAGCACAAGTGTGGAAAAAGGATAGTAGCATTGTCCCTTTTCTCTTTTTCTCTCATTTTTCCCTTTTTTCTTTTTTGGGCCTTTTGTCTTTTTTTATGGCCTCTTTCTTTCTTTTTTTCGTCCGGAGTCTCATCCCGACTTGTGGGGGAATCATAGTCTCCATCATCCTTTCCTTACTGGGACAATGCTCTAATAATGATGATCATCACACTTTTATTTTTCTTACAACTCAACAATTACAACTCGATACTTAGAAAAAAAAAATATGACTCTATATGAATGCCTCCGGAGGTGTACCGGGATATGCAATGACTCATGAGTGACATGTATGAAAGAATTATGAATGGTGGCTTTGCCACAAATACGATGTCAACTACATGATCATGCTAAGCAATATGACAATGATGGAGTGTGTCATAATAAACGGAACGGTGGAAAGTTGCATGGCAATATATCTCGGAATGGCTATGGAAATGCAATAGGTAGGTATGGTGGCTGTTTTGAGGAAGGTGTATGGTGGGTGTATGATACCGGCGAAAGGTGCACGGTATTAGAGAGGCTAGCAAAGGTGGAAGGGTGAGAGTGCGTATAATCCATGGGCTCACCATTAGTAATATAGAACTCATATACTTATTGCAAAAATCTACAAGTTATCAAAGCAAAGTATTACGCGCATGCTCCTAGGGGGATAGATTGGTAGGAAAAGACCATCGCTCGTCCCCGACCGCCACTCATAAGGAAGGCAATCAAAAAATAAATCATCTCCGACTTCATCACATAACGGTTCACCATACGTGCATGCTACGGGAATCACAAGCTTCAACACAAGTATTTCTCAAATTCACAACTACTCAACTAGCATGACTTTAATATCACCATCTCTATATCTCAAAACAATTATCAAGTATCAAACTTTTCACAGTATTCAACACACTCATAAGAAAGTTTTATTATTAATCTTGTATACCAAGCATATTAGGATTTTAAGCAAATTACCATGCTATTTAAGATTCTCAAAATAATCTAAGTTAAGCATGAGAGATCAATAGTTTCTATAAAACAAATCCAACATCGTGCTCTAAAAGGATATAAATGAAGTACTAGAGCAAAAATTATATAACTCAAAAGATATAAGCGAAGCACATAGAGTATTCTAACAAATTCCAAATCATGTATGGCTCTCTCAAAAGGTGTGTAAAGCAAGGATGATTGTGTTAAACTAACAAATAAAGACTCAAATCATACAAGACACTCCAAGCAAAACACATATCATGTGGTAAATAAAAATATAGCTCCAAGTAAAGTTACTGATAGAAGAAGACGAAAGAGGGGATGCCTTCCGGGGCATCCCCAAGCTTTGGCTTTTAGCTGTACTTAGATTATCTTGGGGGTGCCATGGGCATCCCCAAGCTTATGCTCTTGTCACTCCTTGTTCCATAATCCATCAAATCTTTACCCAAAACTTGAAAACTTCACAACACAAAACTTAAAGTAAAAAATCTTGTGAGCTCCGTTAGCGAAAGAAAATAAAAGATCACTTCAAGGTACTGTAATGAACTCATTTTTATTTATATTGGTGTTATACCTACTGTATTCCAACTTCTCTATGGTTTATAAACTATTTTACTAGCCATAGATTCATCAAAATAAGCAAACAACACACGAAAAACAGAATCTGTCAAAAACAGAACAGTCTGTAGTAATCTGTAGCTAGCGCAAGATCTGGAACCCCAAAAATTCTAAAATAAATTTCTTGACGTGAGGAATTTATCTATTAATCATCTTCAAAAATAATTAACTAAATAGCACTCTCCAAATAAAAATGACAGCAGTTCTCGTGAGCGCTAAAGTTTCTGTTTTTTACAGCAAGTTCAACAAGACTTTCCCCAAGTCTTCACAACGGTTCTACTTGGCACAAACAGTAATTAAACATAAAAACACAACCAACACAGAGGCTAGATAAATTATTTATTACTAAAAAGGAGCAAAAAGCAAGGAATAAAAATAAAATTGGGTTGCCTCCCAACAAGCGCTATCGTTTAACGCCCCTAGCTAGGCATAACAAGCAAGAATAGATCTAGGTATTGCCATCTTTGGTAGGCAATCCAGAAGTGGCTCTCATAATAGATTCATAAGATAATTTAATTTACTTTCTAGGAAAGTTCTCCATGCCTTTCCTTAATGGAAATTGGAATCTAATATTTCCTTCCTTCATATCAATAATTGCACCAATCGTTCTAAGGAAAGGTCTACCAAGAATAATAGGACATGAAGGATTGCAATCTATGTCAAGAACAATAAAATCTACGGGCACATAATTCCTATTTGCAACAATAAGAACATCATTAATTCTTCCCATAGGTTTCTTAATAGTGGAATCCGCAAGGTGCAAGTTTAGAGAGCAATCATCAAAATCACGGAAACCTAACAAATCACACAAAGTCTTTGGAATCGTGGAAACACTAGCACCCAAATCGCATAAAGCATAGCACTCATGATATTTAATTTTAATTTAATAGTTGGTTCCCACTCATAATAAAGTTTTCTAGGGATAGAAACTTCCAATTCAAGTTTTTCTTCATAAGATTGCATCAAGGCATCAACGATATGTTTAGTAAACGCTTTATTTTGACTATAAGCATGAGGAGAATTTAGCACAGATTGCAACAAGGAAATACAATCAATCAAAGATCAATTTTCATAGTTAAATTCCTTGAAATCCATAATAGTGGGTTTAGCAACATCTAAAGTTTTAATTTCTTCAATCCCACTTTTATCAAATTTAGCATCAAGATCAAAAATTCTGAATTCTTGGAACGCCTTCTAGGTAAAGGTGGATCATATTCAGTCCCATCATTATCAAGATTCATATTGCAAAACAAAGATTTAATAGGGGACACATCAATAACTTTTAGATCTCCATCTTTATTTTCATAGCAACTAGAAGAACACGCTCTTATAAAGGCATCTTTCTTAGCACGCATCCTAGCGGTTCTTTCTTTGCACTCATCAATGGAAATTCTCATGGCTTTGAGAGACTCATTGATGTCATGCTTAGGTGGAATAGATCTAAGTTTCAAAGAATTAACAACAAGAGCAATTCTATCAACGTTCCTAGCCAAATCATCAATCTTAAGCAATTTTTCTTCAATCATAGCATTAAAATTCTTTTGCAAAGTAATAAATTCTTTAAAATTAGATTCAAAATCAGAGGGTATCTTATTATAATTTCCATAAGAATTGTTGTAGGCATTACCATAATTATTAGAGGGGTTACTAGGATAAGGCCTAGGATTGAAATTTCCTCTATATGCGTTGTTACCAAAATTGTTCCTACCAACAAAATTCACATCCATAGATTCATTATTGTTCTCAATCAAAGTAGACAAGGGCATATCATTAGGATCAGAAGAAACACTCTTATTAGCAAATAATTTCATAAGTTCATCCATCTTTCCACTCAAAACATTAATTTCTTCTATCGCATGCACCTTTTTATTAGTAGATCTTTCAGTATGCCATTGAGAATAATAAACCATAATATTATCTAGGAGTTTAGTAGCTTCTCCTAAAGTGATTTCCATAAAAGTGCCTCCCGTGGCCGAATCTAAAAGATTTCTAGAAGCAAAATTCAATCCGGCATAAAAGTTTTGTATAATCATCCACAAATTTAAACCATGAGTAGGGCAATTACGTATCATTAATTTCATTATCTCCCAATCTTGTGCAACATGTTCATGATCAAGTTGCTTAAAATTCATAATATCGTTTCTAAGAGAGATGATCTTAGAGGGAGGAAAATACTTAGAGATAAAAGCATATTTGCACTTATTCCATGAATCAATACTATTTTTAGGCAAAGACGAAAACCAAGCTTTAGCACGATCTCTAAGCAAAAAAGGAAATAGCTTCAATTTAACAATATCATTATCCACCATCTTTCTTCTTTTGCGTGTCACACAAATCAACGAAGCTATTTAGATGGGTAGAGGCATCTTCACTAGGAAGGCCGGAGAACGGATCTTTCATGACAAGATTTAGCAAAGCAGTATTAATTTCACAAGATTCAGCATCGGTAATAGGAGCAATCGGAGTGCTAATAAAATCATTGTTGTTGGTATTGGTGAAGTCATACAATTTAGTATTATCTTGAGCCATCGTTACAAGCAAGCAAACTAACACACAAGCAAACAAAAAGCAAGCGGGCAAAGAGAGGCAAATAGAGAGGGAGGATAGAGAGAGAGGGCGAATAAAACGGCAAGGGTGAAGTGGGGGAGAGGAAAACAAGAGGCAAATGGCAAATAATGTAATGCGGGAGATAAGGGTATGTGATGGGTACTTGGTATGTTGACTTTTGCGTAGGCCTCCCCGGCAACGGCACCATAAATCCTTCTTGCTACCTCTTGAGCACTGTGTTGGTTTTCCCCAAAGAGGAAGGGATGATGCAGCAAAGTAGCGTAAGTATTTCCCTCAGTTTTTGAGAACCAAGGTATCAATCCAGTAGGAGGCTACGTGCAAGTCCCTCGTACTTGCACAAAACAAATAAATCCTCGCAACCAACGCAAATAGGGGTTGTCAATCCCTATAGGGGCACTTACGAGAGTGAGATATGATAGATATGATAAGATAATATTTTTTGGTATTTTTAAGATAAAGATGCAAAGTAAAATAAAGGCAAAGTAAATAGCAAAGGAAATAACTAAGTAGTAGGAGATTAATATGATAAAGATAGACCCGGGGGCCATAGGTTTCACTAGTGTCTTCTCTCAAGAGCATAAGTATTCTACGGTGGGTGAACAAATTACTGTTGAGCAATTGACAGAATTGAGCATAGTTATGAGAATATCTAGGTATGATCATGTATATAGGCATCACGTCTGAGACAAGTAGACCGACTCCTGCCTGCATCTACCACTATTACTCCACTCATCGACCGCTATCCAGCATGCATCTAGAGTATTAAGTTAAAAATAGAGTAACGCCTTAAGCAAGGTGACATGATGTAGAGGGATAGACTCATGCAATATTAAGAAAACCCCATCTTGTTATCCTCGATGGCAACAATACAATACGTGCCTTGCTGCCCTTACTATCATCGGGAAAGGACGCCGCAAGATTGAACACAAAGCTAAGCACTTCTCCCATTGCAAGAAAGATCAATCTAGTAGGCCAAACCAAACTGATAATTCGAATAGACTTGCAAAGATAACCAATCATACATAAAAGAATTCAGAGAAGATTCAAATATTATTCATAGATAGACTTGATCATAAACCCACAATTCATCGGTCTCAACAAACACACTGCAAAAAGAAGATTACATCGAATAGATCTCCACAAGAGAGGGGGAGAACATTGTATTGAGATCCAAAAAGAGAGAAGAAGCCATCTAGCTACTAACTATGGACCCGTAGGTCTAAAGTAAACTACTCACACTTCATCGGAGAGGCTATGGTGTTGATGTAGAAGCCCTCTGTGATCGATGCCCCCTCTGACGGAGCTCCGGAACAGGCCCCAAGATGGGATCACGTGGATACATAAAGTTACGGCGGTGGAATTAGGGTTTTGGCTCCTGTTCTGATCGTTTGGGGGTACGTGGATATATATAGGAGGAAGGAGTATGTCGGTGGAGCAACAGGGGGCCCACGAGGGTGGAGGGCGCGCATGGTGGGGGTGGGCGCGCCCCCCTACCTCGTGGCCTCCTGTTTTATTTCTTGACGTAGGGTCCAAGTCTCTCTGGTCTTATTTGTTGAGAAAATCACGTTCCCGAAGGTTTCATTCCGTTTGGACTCCGTTTGATATTCCTTTTCTTCAAAACCCTAAAACAGGCAAAAAAACAGCAATTCTGGGCTGGGCCTCTGGTTAATAGGTTAGTCCCAAAAATAATATAAAAGTGGATAATAAAGCCCAATAATGTCCAAAACAGTAGATAATATAGCATGGAGAAATCAAAAATTATAGATATGTTGGAGACATATCACCTGCCTTTCGCTCAGGCCCCCCCACCACAACTGACGTCAGGGATCAACAAGGGGCTGGACTGGGGGCCAGTAAATGATGCGCCGATATTGCAAAGTCGCATCCGAGATCTCCTCGAGAGAGATGTCAGCCTGGTCACGGTAATGCAAGTCATGCTAGTTCGTCGAGTCCCGCCTTGCAAACGTCGACCCCTCCGTATGTGGGAGTTCAACCCGGAAGGATCGCGAACTATTCAGCACTTCCTCGGCATGACGCTCTAAGAGATGTACAAATTGTTCTTCAGACCACAAATAAAGTGTCCGGACACCACCGAGGATAAGGGTCTGAGCTGTAATCGCCTAGATACCCAAGTAAGTAATCCCGTGGCCGAACACGCTGTCTTTTTATTTATCATAACATCATTCTGAAAAGTCTCTCTTCGACCAGGACTAGGTAACAAAGGCGAAGATGATCAGGTGTTCGGCCCCCCTTCCAAAAGGCTCGGCCAATCCAGTACTAGCCAGAATGCTCGAGCCGGCGCCTTATCAGGCGCCCTCAGGGGAAGATAAAGGGGGAAATAAAGAGGCTGAAAGCAGGCCTCACTCATTATTCATCCAAATCGGGGGAATTAGCGCCTCCGTGAAGGAGGATAACAAGGGAGAATAATCTGAAATTCCCTCTCTCCAAGGAAGGAAGAGGACCACCTCTAAAGACCCGGAAACAAAGGTTTCCAAACGGGGGAAGAAATCTTCGCCAAAGGGTCCTGCCTCGGAGGGTACTCTTGCCGCACAATGCCCGCAAGGGGATCAGCCCTCTACCGAGCTGTAAGTAAACAAAAAGTACTTAATAGTAAAAATATCCTACATTACTTCTGAAGACAATAACCGAAGCATATATCTTGTAGTTCGGATTGTAGCCCTTCTCGACAGAGTTCGTCTTCGGGGGATCTTCTTCCGGAGATGATGGAGAGCGAAACACCTCCCCATGCCACCCTGCCTCATGAGGCGGGTGACCCTGAAGTGTCATCGCGGAGGGTTTCTCCTGATCCGCCAAGGCCAGAGGGTAATCCTTCGGCCACCCGAATTCCTTAGTATTCGGCTCCTAAAGAGAGCAGCAGAAAGAGTCCGGAACCGTCCGGTGTGCAATCGGACGCAGTGAAGGATCTTCTGGAGCAAGCGCCATCTCAGAAGCGCATCGTACGCTAATGGGTACGGTGATTGAGAGGATTTCATCCGCCGAAAGCGGGTTGCACGAAGCTTTTATGAGTCTGCTGAAAGGCTTTGAGGTACGTGAAATAGTGTATGTTTTTGACAGTACCGCACATGTTAGGTGTGCCCTATGCAGATAGTAGCCCCTGAGACTCTGGTTGTCGTCGAGAATGGCGGCAAACAGAGGATCATAGTCCCAGGTAATAATCAGGCTGCCTTCATGTGCAGGTGGCTGAAGGTCCGGTGGCTAGCCGGACTGGTGAGTTTGCCAAGCTGAAGCGGCAATTTGATGCGGCAGATGCCGACATCGTGCTTGTAAACAAGCGGCTCGACGAGGCACAGGGTATGTGATTTCTCCGGTGATCAACACATAGTAAGAGGAGCATGATGCTAGTATCTTTAATATGTTGTGACTGCAGATGGAGCTGCCACCGTGGAGACCCTTCGGGCGGAACTTGCCCGAGCCAAAGAACAAGCCAGGAATAGTTATGTGGCTGCTCTAAAGGCAGTCGAAGAGCTGAGGGCCGAACAGGCTCTGCATTGCCGAAGCAAGGAAAAAATAGCCAAGATGGTCGTTCAGTTGAAAGATGTCGCCGACCGTTACCAGCTTCTTGAAAAAGAAAGCCGAGCGAAGGCGACGGACTTGGAGAAGGCCATGGTAGCAGCCAAGGAAGCCCGCTCTAAAATTAGAGTGGCGAAGGAGGAGTTGCGTCAAGCTAGAGATATCGCGGCTGGGAAGCCCTTTTTGTTGCGGATGAAGTTCGGAGATTCGAAGTATGCCCCTCTTGATCAACTATGGAGTTCTGCAGATACATACGTGGATTTGGCAGCCAGTGCTGCTGATGCGGCCGAGTACTTTAAGGATCAAAAAGATCGTGAAGTGGAAAGGCTATTCTGGTCACAGTTCCATGTTCCAGTGCGTCCGCTGCTGTTGAATGAGCGAATGGCCGAGTGGGCCGAGATCCATAGGTTGTTCGGGCTTTCCATGAGGTCTGTTGTGCATCATCTGTGGCCGGAAGGGCCAAGGCCGGATAGTTATTTTAGTTTAGTGCAACAGTTCCTTGGTGCTGTGCCGCACATCGACGCTATGAAGAGGTCGGCGTGCATAGAGGGTGCGCGTATGGCACTTGCCCATGTCAAAACATACTGAGCAGGGATAGAGGCCACCGCTATTGCAACCCAGAGTTCGGTCGTAGGCCGAGTACCTGCCGAGCACTACTTTGAAGAAGTCCTTGAAGGCGCTCGTTCAATAGAGGCTCAGTGCTCGAAGAACATAATGTTCTAGTGGCATGTATTCCCATTGTAGAAACAATGTTTTATTGAATTATAAAGGCTGTGTTTATACTTTTGCCTGAAAGTATTATGATGCCTCTTATGCGGCCGTTTATGTATATATGTATATAACCTGAAAGTTTGCAGTCGTCAGCTTCAGCCCCCACGCATATAATGCGGGGGTGTTCACAAAAAACGCGTATTCACACTTGATCCAACGTTTTGGTCCATTAAGGAGGTGGTAGCGCAGCGAACGAGGCAATCGGACTATATTGCTTTAACACTTTCACTTAGCCATAAGAGTTTGACGGTGGGACTACTATATAGCCCCTGGTACCTCCGCGCTTGCCCGAATACGGTGCGCATACGTACATGACCGGGAAACGGCCCTTCGTTAATGCGGAGGAATCCCGAAGATTCCGCTAAGTCATCGAGTGGTTGACCAGTCTCGCGCTTTATCATGACAGTCAGTTTTCGGCTTTCTCTACTGAGGTGCTCATCCGGATGAATTAGGGCATAATCGCAGTAGTTCTCCCGGTGCCACCTTAGCCGATAGAGCGGAACATAAGGTAGCAAAACACGGGAGCTGATGCATATAAGGCCAAACTCGCGCCGAACACTCCCTAAGGTATTCGGTCTTTATAACATATGACGGGCTGAACAATGCCCTTAATAATAAACCCCGAGTGTCCAGGTACGTGCAATATTCTGACGTGGCGAAATGCCAATAACGTCAGCATCCTTCTCGGTTGTATTGAGTATCCGGAGGATGTGAACAACAAGAGACAGTAAAAAAGGTTTACGCGGGGTCTTAATCTGAAAAGAAACCTTTGAGCGGGTCCCTGCTGCACGTCTGCGCCTGTGTCTCCGTTGTGCCGTGTCCTGGACGGGTGCAGCACGATTGTCATATGTAAAAGAGAAGAACTTAGGTGAAAGTTGTCGTGCCAAAAAATTGGTTATTCTCGATAAACCATTAAAATTCAAGATAAGTCAAGTTGAGCCGAACTAGCCCTGATTACACACGGGAAGCCCCTGGTACCGTCTATGAAGGTTTAACCATCAAACCAAACTCAGGTATATCTAGTGATGCGCCGGACTCGTCGAACAGTGTCCGCGGTCTTGACGACCTGTCATTTATTCTGGTTGGTGAGGCCGTCTAGTGCTCGGCTGTTAAAGCCGCTACACGTTCTTCCGCGCGTAGAGAACGCTCAATATGTCCACTAACTGTGATGGTGCCACGTGGACCAGGCATCTTAAGCTTAAGAGAAGCGTAATGTGGTACCGCATTAAAACGAGCGAAAGATGTTCTTCTGAGTAGTGCTTGATAGCCGCTTCGGAATGGAGCAATGTCGAAGTCTAACTTCTCACTTCGGTAGTTGTCGGGTGAACCAAATACAACCTCTAGTATTAGAGAGCCCGTGGAGCGGGCCTCTGGGCCTGGTATTACTCCCTTGAAGGTAGTATTACTGTGGCTGACTTTTGTCGGGTCTATCCCCATTTTACGGACTGTGTCCTGATATATCAGATTTAGACCACTGTCGCCGTCCATTAGGACTCGTGTGAGATGGTATCCGTTTATTATTGGGTCTAACACCAAGGCAGCCAATCCTTCATGTCGAATATTTGTCGGGTGATCCCTGCGATCAAAAGTGATCGGGCAGGCCAACCAGGGGTTGAACTTAGGGGTGACGGGCTCTACGGCGCGTATGTCTTGGAGTGCATGTTTGCTTCTCCTCTTCGTCACATGGATCATGTTTACTGTTTTAACCTCTCGTGGGAATTTTTTCTGTTCTCTAGTGCTTTGCTAGCGAGGTTCGTCCTCGTCTTCGCTTGGTGTCTCCCTCCCCTTGTGTTCGGCGTTTAGCTTACCAGACTGCTTGAAGACCCAGCATTCTCTGTGGGTGTGATTTGCAGGTTTATCGGGGATGCCATGAATCTGACATAGTTTGTCTAGAATCTTGTTTAGGCTGGACGGTCCATCTCTGCTGCCTTTGAAAGGCTTTTTCTGCTAACCTGGTCGAGAGCCCCTGAATCCGGCGTTTACCGCCGTATTGTCTGGGCTGTCTTCTTTATTTTGACGTTTGCTTTTACTGCGTCGTGGTTTTCCATTGCCATCCCTGACTTCGGATGTGCTTGGGTCGCTGGTGCTACTGCGGGCTAACCAGCTATCTTCGCCCGCGCAAAAGCGGGTCATGAGGCTTGTCAGGGCTACCATTGTTCTCGGTTTTTCTTGGCCGAGGTGTCTAGCGAGCCATTCGTCTCGGACGCTGTGCTTGAAAGCTGCTAAGGCTTCGGTGTCCGGACAGTCGACGATTTGGTTCTTCTTAGTGAGAAACCTGTTCCAAAGCTTTCGGGCTGACTCTTCGGGCTGTTGAATTATATGACTTAAATCGTCTGCATCCGGAGGTCGGACATAGGTCCCTTGAAAATTAGCCCGAAAAGCATCCTCGAGCTCCTCCCAACTTCCAATTGAGTTTTCGGGGAGGCTTTTCATCTAGTGCCGAGCTGGTCCTTTAAGCTTGAGGGGGAAGTACTTGATGGCGTGGAGATCGTCTTTGCGAGCCATATGGATATGGAGGATAAAGTCCTCAATCCAGACCCCAGGGTCTGTGGTCCCGTTGTACGCCTCTATGTTCACTAGTTTGAATCCTTCTGGAAATTCGTGGTCCAGCACCTCATCGGTGAAACATAGGGGGTGTGTGGCACCCCTGTATTTGGATGTATCATGGCGTTCAGATGGTTGTAGTATTCGGTTTTGGTTTTCTGTCGGAGCATGCTTCCTAGATCCATAGATGGATCTGGTCATATTGGATTTTTGGCGCAAGTCCTCACGTAGATCGTGTGTTGACTTATGTGCGGCCTTGTTAGCCGCTCTATCGCGGTCACAAGGTGGTTCATCCGGCCGGTTGGCCATTTTATTTTTTGGCTATGTGGGCTCTAAGGCCTCATCGTCGAATTCAGGTAATAGCTTGCGCTTTGGATAGCTCTTTGTGTGGTAACATCCACCATACTTTTCTTCGTTGTCGAGCACTTTGTTCCACCTGCTGTTGAGCATATTTTGTGCGGCCTTAAGCCTTTGCTTCTGCTTCTTCAGACTCCTCGATGTGGCAATAAGCCTTCTGCGGAGGTTCTCTTGTTCCAAGTGCGTTTCCGGGATGATGTGTGCATCTTCGTCCGGACTGTTTTCCTCCCCAGAGGGGGTTTGATGAGGTTTATCCTTGGCGTCACCGTGTTCGGACATCGGATCCATACTATGTTCTCCGTTTGCAGTTTCATCGTGCTCTGCCGCTGGGTCAATGTGATCGTCGTTTCCTCTGGAGTCGACTGGAGTGTTATTTTCTCTTGCACTGTTATCGCTGTTTTTGCCGAGGCGGGATTTTGAGCGGCGCCTATGCCGACGCTTTGCTTGCTTCTCGAGGGAGCTATTCTTCGCTGCATCCTGCCGTTCTTCGTCATTGTTTTCTTTGGGTGTATCCACCATGTATATGTCATGTGGTGAAGTGGCTGTCCAGCGCCCTGTGGGCACTGGTTCCTGTTCCTCTCCTGCATCGTCGTCCATGTCGTCGATGTCTTCGGAATCGAAATCAAGCATGTCGGTTAAATCATCGACAGAGGCTACTAAGTGGGTGGTGGGTGGGCAGCGAATTTCTTCGTCGTCCGCATCCCATTCTAGCCGGACATAGTTCGGCCAAGGATCTCCTGACAAGGAGAGAGACCTTAATGAATTTAGCACGTCGCCGAAAGGTGAGTGCTGAAAGATATACGCGGAGGTGAACTCCATGATCGGCGCCCAATCGGATTCGATAGGCACGGACACAGGCGGCTCGGAGTCCGTGGCCGGAGACGAATCCAGTGGTTCGGCAACACGGCTCTCGTAAGGGGCGAAGTCAGTATCTGGCTCCATCGCCACTGAGAGTGCGGCCTCCATGGCGGGGTCTATCCCCCCGTCCTCGGATGGCGCAATTTGCTCCGGATTGAGGGCCGGAGTAGTTGCAGGTGTGATCTCCCGAACACTGTCCGACGGCAGAGTTACGTCATGCTCGTCGTGATTGTGCGGCGCACCTGACATGGGCTCGAATCCGTCGAAGATCAGTTCTCCGCGGATGTCGGCAGTGTAGTTTAAGTTTCCGAACCTGACCTGATGGCCAGGGGCGTAGCTCTCGATCTGCTCCAGATGGCCAAGCAAGTTGGCCCGCAGTGCAAAGCCGCCGAATACGAAGATCTGTCCGGGGAGGAAAACCTCACCCTGGACCGCCTCGTTACCGATGATCGAAGGAGCCATCAAGCCTTACGGTGATGGCACAGTGGAACTCTCAATGAAAGCACCAATGTCGGTGTCAAAACCGGCAGATCTCGGGTAGGGGGTCCCGAACTGTGCGTCTAAGGCGGATGGTAACATGAGGCGGGGGACACGATGTTTACCCAGGTTCGGGCCCTCTTGATAGAGGTAATACCCTACGTCCTGCTTGATTGATCTTGATGATATATATATATATATATATATATGAGTATTACAAGAGTTAATCTACCACGAGATCGTAGAGGCTAAACCCTAGAAGCTAGCCTGTGGTATGATTGTTGTTGTCCTACGGACTAAACCCTCCAGTTTATATAGACACCGGAGGGGGTTAGGGTTACGCAGAGTCGGTTACAAGAAAGAAGATCTACATATCCGTATTGCCAAGCTTGCCTTCCACGCCAACGAGAGTCCCATCCGGACACGGGACGAAGTCTTCAATCTTGTATCTTCATAGTCCAACAGTCCGGTCAAAGGATATAGTCCGGCTGTCCGGAGACCCCCTAATCCAGGACTCCCTCAACCATCGATGCTCTTTGGTGGAGCTACCAACTGCTTAATCCAGACATTAGGCGATGCTTTGAATTCTGCAGTATTTTCCCCCAAAGATCGAAGTTGAGAAGGGATGAGTTAGTTCGCCTATGGATAGCGCAAGGCTTTGTGAAGAGCAGCTTTGCAACAGAGGACATGGAAGATGTAGCCAAGGGCTACATTCTAGAGTTAATGTCATGATCATTTCTGTAACTAGAAGTAGATGATTCCTCTGAAGAAGAATACTTTACAATTCATGATCTGCTACATGATTTATTAGCCAAGATTGTTGGAAGTGATTGCTTCAGAATTGAGAATACAATGAGCTACAGAGAAGGCTGGAAGGAAGAAGTCCCTCGAGATGTCCGACATCTTTTTGTTCAGAATTATGATGCAGAATTGATTACTGAGAAGATCCTTGGATTGGAAAATTTAGGCACTCTCATCATTGATGTTGTTGAAGAGGATACACCAGTTGAGGAGAGACTCATTGAGAGTATATGCAAGGGGCTGCCGAGATTGCAGATAATGTTGGAATTCCCCTTTGCTAACCTTGTCAACTTGAGGCACATGTTCTGCTGGCCAAACATGAAATTCCCTAACTTGGGTAGGCTAATCTTGATCAAACACTACCGTGCTTCACAGTAAGCAATGAATAGTGTTATGAGATATGGCAACTGAGGGACCTAATGCTTCATGGCTGTCTGGAGATGCATGGCCTTGAAAATGTTAAAGGCAAGGAGGAATCTCTCGAAACCAATATAGCTGCCAAGGAATGGCTCACAGAACTGAGGTTGATATGGGTTGGTGATAATGATACAAGGTGCAGTCCAGAAGTTGAAGTGGAGGTGCTTGAGGGCCTGTGCCCTCCCGTGGGGCTTCAAGAACTTGTAATACGTGGATACAAAGGTTCAAGGTACCCAGATTGGATGGTGGGTAAGCAGAGCGATGGCCTAGCGAGCCTGCGTAATCTTTTCCTCTCAAGATGCAGCCAACTAGGACCTAGATTTGAGGCTTTCCCTCATCTTCATGTGCTCCAGATTTATACCTACAGCTGGGACTCCTTACCAGGCAACATGGAGCACCTCATGTTGCTCAAGGAACTGTATATCGGTGATTGCAAGAATATCCGGTCTCTTCCAACACTGCCCCAGTCTATTGAGGAATTGTGTCTTGATTCTTGCAACGATGAGTTCATGCAGTCTTGTAAAACAGGCGAACGTCCAAATCGGAAAAAGATTGAGCACATCCCCAAGAAAGTTGTTGGGTGATCCAGCAAGTAAGAATGTAATCCCTTTTGCTGACTTGTTTTCTCATTTTGTAGGTGTGTACATTGCCTCTGTATATAATTGACGATCTGCTAATAACTCAGCTTATTTTTGTTATTCCATTTGCTACTGGTCGACATTCCAGAAAGGCAGTGAGGAACGTCTGATGGTCAAGCTATCTATTCCCTCTGTAAAGAAATATAAGAGTGTTTAGATCACTAAATAGTGATCTAAACGCTCTTATATTTTTTACAGAGGAAGTAGTTCAGAGTCACGTATGACCCTCCTTGGCTGAAGCCCAGCCTCGTGTGAAACTCTGTTTTGCAGATTAAGATTATTATTTCTGTCAAGATGATTCATTCGTTGGGTAGCACTAGGCGCTGAAGCTTGTGCCTACCGCCTATGGAGATTCAGAACTGAAGCCTGAGTGGTGTTGACGCCTCGCCCTTGCAGCGTCGTTGCTTATCAACTTCCAAACGATAAGAATGTTGGGTGGATACCATTTTGAAAGAGGATACATACGTCTTGGATCAAGCGTCGACCATGAAATGATCAAATCGACACAAAGATAACAGGACTTGGCCATCTCTGTCTAGAACTGATTTAAGTGTGAAGAAGAAATTGGCAGTCAGAAGTTTCTCCAGATAGGTGTCACTTGGCAAATAGCAAGAAGTTTCTATGTTGATAAATCTCTATGTAAAACACAGATTCCCAACGACTACAGGTTGCAGTTACACTAACTGAACGGGTACACATCTTCTATTAGAAAACTGCAGCAGGAGAATCAAGCGCTGAAGCCAGCAATAATCAAACCAGAATGGCAAAAAAGCACTTGTGGTTCGCATCAAGTTGAAACAAGCAGTTCATATGTCAGAAAGCCTTAGAAATAGATCGTGTTAACAAAAATACATCACCAGAAATGGAATAACAAAGAGAACTGAATCTCCACAGCATGTAGTCCTCGAACGCTACATAAACACAACAGCAGTCTTGCATTCCAGGTCCAGCCAAACAACAAGATAAGTTCTAGGCTAGAGCTAGAGATTGAGAACAAGAATATAACCATTCATTTCTACTGTCGGAAACACAAGGTTGCAAGATCTTAAGTTCTAGGTTAATTAGAGCTAGATGTTAGGAACAAGAAAACAACCATTCATGTACAACTAAAGTTCATAAGCGGATAAACACATTCAGAAATAGGGAAATAAGCAGAGAGAAGAACGTAGATATTAAAATATTCATAATAGTTCCAAGAAAACAGTAAAATATCCGTACTTAAGTAGTAGGGTGTTACGCCTGCGTGGCTGCTATAAATGGCCACTTGAACACAAACACAGTACTAAGTTTACTAAATAGCTAGCTAGCTCCACAAGTCCAGTAATGAGTGCAGTCAAGCACCAACCGCTTTATCACAACTTCATGAAGCTCTGCCCAAATCACTTGCTTCCCTGCTTGTACCATTAATGTAACTCTAGTACCATCAGAAAGATTGACAATTGTGAGGCTCCAATACACAAGACATTTAGTGCCCGTCTGCTAATGACTTCGAGAACAAAGGAACATCGGAAAGATAAGGCAACCTGGAATTCCATGGAAGATCACATATGAAATGCAGCTCCCCAGAATCCATTTCATATGAATATAATTTTTTCAGTGATCGGCATCTCGATATAAATTTTTGATTATGAATATCACATTGTGTTCTGGGTGAGCTGAGATAACACCGTAAAATTGCCCAGAGCTTGAATAGTCTATTCCAAACAGTCGCAAGTAGCTGATATTGAGCTTGAGGGTCCAACAATTTTCACTACTAGAATCTTCAAGAACCCAGAAAGACAGCTCAAAAGCAGCCTGAAGTGAGATACAATTGTCCCCGTGATACGTAGACATTAGGACCACCAAGAGCATCATGTGAAGTGGGAATAGGAATGATCCTACAAGTTCCCTCCAGGTCGACGACTGCAACTGAACTATTATCAGAACATAAATACAACACTCCGCTCAAATACGCGCCACCTGATAAGTAGAGTTTCTCAAATAGATCATCCAAAACAATTGGATGTGTCCAGACTCCAACTTTGGTAGAGTAAATCCCCACCGCTTCAATGCTATAATCATCCTTCTTATCCGGATTCCAAGCAAGGGCAGGTATCAACTGGAACACATAGAAATGTGAGGAGACGGCCGGGTCAAATCCAAGGCAAGCGCTTCTCTCCAACCAGGACCACTCGATGGCTGGCACCGTTACCCATTTCTCAGTGGCCGGATTGCACACCACGTAATCCAGCGTCTCTGGGTCAGTCGACTTCCGGGCTCGGCGGAGGAGGAGGCTGTTGCAGCAATCCAAGATTTGAAGGCTCTCGTATTTGGGCAGGAACGAGAGGGAGGCGTCATGAGGGCACCAGTTTCCAGAGACGCTTTGGTAACCATGAGAAAGATCTGGATGGTCGTCCGTGGCGAGGGTTGTGTAGAAGAAGCCGCAAGGGTCGACCGGGGAAATATTTTGCGGTGGTCGGGGTAGGAGATGAGGTCCCGCCAGCGTGTGGAGACGCACTTGCAGCAGCAGGTGGACTTGTACGGCACGCGGGAGATGACCTCGACAAGGAGGTCGTCGGGGAGCTTGATCGTCGGACCGATCATGACTCATGAGGGTCGTCTCCATGGATCCCGTCGCCATCTCCGGGGAGGCAACGAGCGGCCAATCTGCAGATCGGGGCGGAGGAGGAGAAGTTAGGGACTCATCCAAGCGGCGAGGGGAGCGTGATGGAAGAGAGGACCTACCAGATGCGAGACGCGCGAACTGCAAAGGGAGGAGCGGCCAGAGCGCCGCCGCTGGGTGCTCCCATCCGCGCCGGCCGGTGAGGGTTTGGTTTGGCTTGGCTGGGACGTGGATTTTTAGAACACTTGCACCCAGACCCTGCTATCCTAGCTCTCCAATATCGCTTTAAGATCCGTGTGACGCAATTAATTTTTTATATGAGATTTTCTCTTTTTTGTTTCTCCCACGTAGAACATATCTTGAAATTCAAACCTATGCAGCGTGCCAAAACTTTCTAGCTAGAATTTAGGATAAATCTTTCAGTTTTTTTGTCAAATATAAATAGACAAAAAATTCTGAAAGATTTATCCTACATTCTACTTAGAAAGCTTTGCCACACTGCATAGGTTTGAACTTCAAGATATGTTCTACATGGGAGAAACAAAAAAGAGAAATGTATTTGCATGAATCTTAAAGCAGGAAATGGATGGCTAGATAGAGAGGGTCTGGGTGCATATGCTCTAATATATATTTTCGGGTTTGGCTGCAGAGCGAGAGAGATGGATGGATACTGCAGAAGTGGAACCGAAAGCCAGTTATGTCGTGTTTTTCCTGGGCTTAGTGAGTCTAAACACTCAGTGAAGGACATTTTGATTCTCTCAAAACGATGATCTTTGAAATACATTTTGATTCTCTCAAAAAGAGCACTTCGCTATCAGTGAGCACTTTTGAAGAGGGCAAAATGCATCCAAACAACACTTACAATCTAAACCCGATCTTTTCTTGTAGCCTATGTTGCCGTGTGCTCCCAAGAGTAACGCGACACATGTAGGCATCGCCACCCGTTGGTGCCAAGGTGCAAAGTTTTTGTTCGCCCCCCTCCCCCCACACCCCATCAAATCTAAGTATATTGCTACCCAAGGATCAATGTTGATGCCTCCCTCAATAAGCTCGTGGGTTCCCCTGATCTGGAAGAGGGCTCCCACTTAAGATAAGAGACCTATAATTTGCCGATGGAGCTAGAGCACCTCATCGGCAAGGTTTGAGGAGAAGCTACGGCTCCAACGATGCCAGTAGATTGTTGGTGTCTCCGACCGTACCATCGAATCATATGGTCGACGGGCGACCAATCTTCTTCATCTCGGTCAAGATGTCAAAAGGGCGACAACACAACGTCAGTTTTGGAGTCCATGGTGTGCAAGTGGTCCGGAGTAGCCCCCAACTATGTCGTGATTATTTCTATGGGGTAGCTGTTTATTATTTGTCATATAGGGGCGTCTTTGTAAATGCCAGGACTAGCATGTAATTGTTTTTTTCATTTGGGGCATATGTAAGTTGTACTACCACACCGCACCGAGTCCTTCGGAACCCTTCCACCATAAAAAAAAGTTATATGTCATCTATAGATTTCTAGAGCGAACCAAATATTTTGTTTGGGTATGTCTAGAATTCAGTTGACTAAGACTCAACCAAATCCAGCCAACTAAGGTTTGTGGTGCTACAACAAGTAGCACGGGTGGATGTTGCAAACTGATGGGATGACATGTTGCAAACAGCAATGATAGACGCTGCAAGACTTGCCACGAGCAATGACGATGGCTGTTGCGAGGACTCAACCAAATCCAGCCAACTGAGGTTGTGGTGCTACAAGCGGCACGGGTGGATGCTGCAAAATGATGGGATGACATGTTGCAAACAGCGATGGCAGACGCTGCAATACTTATTGCGAGCAATGACGATGGGTGTTGTGAGGACTCAACCAAATCCAGCCAACTAAGGTTGTGGTGCTACAAGCATCATGGGGTGGATAGCACGGCTGGATGCTGCAAACTGATGGGATGACATGTTGCAAACAGCGATGGCAGACGCTACAAGAATTGCCGCGAGCAATGGCGATGGGTGCTGCGACCGGTGTGATTACATTCTGCAAGCGGCAATTGCGGACCTGCGACTAGTGGGACGACATGCTATAAGCGACGAGGGTGGACGTTGGACGAGTGAGATGATATGCTGCAACCGGCAACTACGAGCGGTGGGACTATGTGTTGCGAGGGCTGTTGGATGATGCTCCGTCTAGCACGAACCTCCACGCAAAAGATCCAACAGCTACACAGTCAACTGAGACTTGGTTCGGTTGAGTTTTAGCAATATCGTTTTTCTTTTCTTTTGATTATTGCCTTCTACAGTAAAATACTTGTAGTGTCTAGCATTGATTTGGGATAAATAACACAAAAGCACAGCAGACACGAAAGAATAGCAGCCCAACATAGTATTGATGAAATCGACACAAAGATAACAAGCAGTGTTCAAAACTGGAATTGGTAACTTGGTCGTGATGTAACTGATTCAAGTGAGCTGACCAGATTGCCCTCCATTGTCCAGTCTAAACTTTCTCCAAATGGATATAACTTGGATCCCAGAAAATTTCTACGTTGATAATTTTACAACTAATCTATTAGAACTTGCAACTGGAGAACCACGCTCTGAGGCCAGTGATGGTGACACGAAGATAATCAAACCGGAAAGAGGCGAAAAAGCACTTGCATTGAAACAACAGTTTATATATAGGATTCCTCTTCTGTACTCTTGAGAGTACGTACTCCCAACCTCAATATACCTCATATACGCATTAATTATACCTCTTTATTATTCTCAATATACTTCATTAAATATTCTAAGATACCCCAATATGAGTTTAGTTGAAAAAATATTATCTGCAACGTATTTTTTGTAATATACCTTTTCACGTACAAACACATCAGTATATACGTAAATATTTAAAAATACATAGACTCACATGAATTTTTTCATGAAACTCATTTTGGGGTATCTAATAATTACTAATGAAGTATATTAAAAATAATAAAAAGGTATAAAAGATTCATCTATGTGGTATATGAGGAGCAGGAGTACACAACCATTTTCCTATATATATATATATATATATTCTTCACCCGAGGTAATTTTACGATCATTTCATAATTAAATTACGTTTCAAATTCAAATAGTTACATTCCTATTGATTCACTATATAAAATTTGACGTAAGAAAAATAAAAATATAGGTCATAAGACAAGAAAATTTGCAGTTTATGTGTATTTTAGACTACGTTTTTACGTTTGGAATTTTACATAACATAAAATATTTTTTACGGCGATTACATATTTTCTTACAGTCCCTTTTTGCGTCGGAAATAAGACAAAACTTACGGAACGTAAAATTACGGTGCATTGATGGTAAAATAGAGGGGGTGAAGAATAACTATTCCTCACCCAGGGTGACGAATAGCGCGACTATCACACTTTCAGCAGAAGATGAAAATACAGCACATAAATTTAATAACAAAGAGAATTGAATCTCCATGGCAAGTACTCCTCAAATGCTCTAGAAATGCAACAACAGTCTTTGCCATTTCAGGTCCACCGAAACACACTAGTAGAAAAAGGGCCTTTAGTCCCGGTTCATAAGGGCCTTTAGTTCCGGTTCTGGAACCGGGACTAAAGGGTCGGTACTAAAGCCTTCCCCTTTAGTCCCGGTTCTAACTGGAACCGGGACTAAAGGCCCTCCACGTGGCCGCTGCCTGGAGGTCCACCTTTAGTCCCGGTTGGTAACACCAACCGGTACTAAAGGAAATTTTATGATTTTTTTTTATTTTTTTTTATTTTTTTTGAATTTCAAATTTCTGAATTATTTTAACCTCTAATCTCTAATCACCCCTCGTCACTGCTCAATTTAACCTTTAATCTCTAATCACCCCTCCTCTAACTTCACGAACGGTCACCCATCCTCTCACTACTCCAGCCTGAGCACGCTTAACTTCCGGGTTCTATTCTCCCTCGTTTCCAAGTCTGCACTTGTTGTTTTCCTGACAATAGTAAGATGTCAATCCTATTAACCCTCAGGAATTTAGCTTGAGCATGAAGTCACACATTTCACTGTTTGAGTTTGAAACTATTGTTCTAAAAATCAATAATTATTTAGTAACACTAATATTTCTTGAATAGGTAGTTTGACCACAGTTTGACCATAGTTGACCAAAATTCAAAAAATTTGAAATAATTATTTAGTAACACTAATATTCTTGAATAATTATTTAGTAACACTAATACTTCTTGAATAAGTAGTTTGACCATAGTTTGACCAGATTTAACAAAAATTCAAAAAAAACTGAAATTTGAGCATAACTTTTTTTCCTTTTAGAATTTGAGGATTCTAAAAATTTGCAAACAGGCCGTAGGTGGTCTCCATCGGATGCGGATTTTCGTTCCGAACATTTTGATATATTATACGTTTTTTCCCGACATCGTATGCAAAAGTTATAGCCGTTTTACATTTTCCCTACATTTTTTGCAAAACATGTCCAAATTTAAGTTTTTAAATTTTCCTAACTAGTAGATGTAGTAATATAACTACCTCTCGAAGGATTTTATTTTTTGAAGTTTTTATCATTTTCTGTTGATTTTTTCAAAACAAAAAAGGCGATCCGCCTGGGGGGGTAGAGTTTGAAAATGGGACCTTTAGTCCCGGTTTGAGACACAAACCGGGACTAAAGGGCATCGCACCCTTTAGTCTCGGTTCGTGTCTCAAACCGGGACTAAAGGGCTCAGGTGAACCGGGACTAATGCCTTAGCCGCACAAACCGGGACCAATGCTCACATTAATCCTGGTTTGTGACTGAACCGAGACTAATGTGAATATTGCCCCGTGACCAAAGCCCTGTTTTCTACTAGTGACAGCAAGATAACTTACAGGCTATATAAAAGATTAAAAAGAAGAGTATAACAATTCATGTACTATCTGAAACACATGCTAGTATACCATCAAATTATTCACAAATAGAGAATATATAATCCAGATATGAAAATATTCATAATAGTTCCAACAAGACAGTCACAATTCAATGATTAAGTATAAAACTACACAAATACACGCAGAGTACTAAGTTAACTAAATAGCTCAGAGCATAAAATCAGGTACTTGACTTCACTCAAGCACCAACAACTTCTCACAACTTACCCAGATTACTGTTGCTCATAATAGACATCAAACTCCATAATCATCATCAGAAAGGTGGACAACTGTGAGGTCCAATATACAAAAAGACCATTATGCCCATCTGCCAACGACTCTGAGTACAAAGGGGCATATGGAAGATAAGGGTACCTGGAAGTCCGTCCAAGGTCACATATGAAACACAGCTCATTAGAATCAATTTCAGATGAAAATATTTTCCCCCGTGTTCGACGGTATCCCGATGTATATTATATGGTTATGAATATCACATTGTCTTCTAGGTGAGCTGAGATAACACCATAATAATCCTTGGAGCTTGAACCGAACAGTTGCAAGTAGCTCACATTGTGCTTCATGGTCCAATAATCTTTACTACCATAATTTTGAAGGGCCCAGATTGATGCTTCAGCAGCACCATAATATATGACGTACAATTGTTGTCGTGATACATAAACATAAGGACCACAATGAGCATCATGTAAAGTAGGAGAAGGAATGAAACGACAGTTTCCCTCCACATCGACAGCTGCAACCAAATTATTATAGGAACATAAGTACAACAACCTGCTAAGAAATGTGCCACCGGAAAAATTGCATATCTCAATTGGATCGTTCCATTCAATTTGATGTGTCCAACCTCCAGCTTTGGATGAGTAGATCCCTACCTCTTCGATGTTATAATCAAACTTCAATTTTACATTGAAAGCCATGGCAGGTACAAAGTCGAACATAAGGAAATAGAAGACGGCTGGGTCAAATCCTAGGCGAACATACGACGACGAGGACCATTCATTGGCAGGGACGATTACCCATTTCTCGGCAGCAAAGAAGGGGCGGTCACCCCTCGATTCCGGTGATTTGGAAGAGGTTCATCCTCATCGACATTGGAGGAGAAGCTATGTTGCTCGTTGAAGCTTCCGTCCTCCCTCGGATGATTAGGGAACGACAACCCATTGTCGGGCTTCGACGCTTTGCCGTTAATTCTTCTAGTTGAAGGGCGGCCTTATGGAGTTCATTTGCCATGGCTCTTTCTCTTCCCATCGACCTGGTTGTGGCAGTTCGGCTTTGGTTTGGACTCCACCTCATCTTGTTTCGGCATCTTGGAGGCAGTGTGGTGGTGTTGGTTCGGCCATCCCAAACAGTTTCATCCCTAGCAACGGTGGGAGTGGGATCACATGTTTTTCTTTTCTTTTTCTTTTTTGAGGACAGAGTAGGAGAAACTACTCCGAAGGAGCATTAAACTCGGACAACATCAACGATCGGAGGCCCTGTGGGACGTCTGCAATCATCACTTTGTCACCCATGCTCCTGTTCAACGCCGCCAAACCATGCGCCAGTTTGTTGATCTTCCTGATCCCGTATTGGACGTTGCATGCAGCAAAACCCTTCATCGCATCTTTCATATCCATGATTAGGCCATAGCAGGCAGTCCTGGACGGTTTCTGGGAGGTTAGCTCTGCTATGATGTTTTGGTTGTCCATCTCTAGCACCACCTCACCATTAAAGTATCTACTCATTGTCTGTAGGCCGACAAGGGCCGCACGCGCCTCGACTTCCTCCACACTGCTGCAGAGCGGGAGCTTTTTGCAGACAGATAAAAAACCAGGCATCTGTGGTCCCGGGCAACCACCCCCGCCGCACTCTCCCCTGTATCAGCACAGAAAGCTGCGTCGGAGTTAATTTTAGTCGTTCCCCGAGCCGGCGCTCTCCACTTGTCCTCTTGGGTGGCGGGAAGCAGCCGGTTCTTTCTCTCTCCCTCATCCAAATCGGTGCGTCCTTTCTGCCTGTCATTAGTCTCCTCTGAACTATACAGATCATCCACATACTGCTTTAAGAACTACATTGAAGCCCGGATAGATTCTCTCCCATTATTACGCATGCAGTCCTCTCTGAGGTGCCAGCATCGCCACAAGAGTAGCAGCAGTTTGGCGCGCATCTCCTCGTTTTCAGTGTCTAGTGCAACTTGCAGCCAATCATCACCGGTGAATCTCAGCTTGTTCTCCGCAGTTAGTCTCCAAACTTCTCTCATAGCTGCTTTTAGTGCATACAATAACCGCGTGGTGTTCATCCTCGACACCATTGCCACATAAGCTGCAAGTGGCATCAACTTCCAATGTTCTCCTCCATTTGTTCTTCTTGGTGGCCAGGGTATTAGTTGCAACTCTCCAAGCAAAGATGCGGATCTTCCCGGGGACTTTTGTTTTCCAAATTAGGTCCCAGATGTTGTGATCATTTGGGTCCCTAGAAGAGCTCGACGGGGTATTCGACACTTGCTCAGGGTTAGAAGCCGCAAGTCTATATGCGCTCTTGACTGAGAAAAGGCCATTCTTCTCATAATGCCAAGCAATGCAGTCGCCCACCTCCGAAGAGGGAATATTGAGCTTGCATGTCTCATCAGCATCAAAGGGATATAAGATTTGTCGGATGAGGGGTTCATTCCATTCCTTTCTATCGGGCAACATAAGTTGGTTCACCCAACGAATCCGGGAGCGCCTAATGAAGGCAGTCGTCATAAGGCCCTCTTTCCTTGGGATCCATTGATCTCTCTGAATTTGAATGCTTTTTCCATCCCCCACCCGCCATATTAGGCTTTTTTTCAACAGCTCCAGACCGAACTCAATGGCTCTCCATACCGGGGACGCATCATTTGCAAACACTGTGTCCAAAAGGTTCCCATTTGGGTAGTACTTTGACTTAAGAACTCTTCACAGGCTATCCGGATTTTGTATGAGCCACCATCCCTGCTTGGCCAGAAGTGCTTGGTTAAACAAGTGCATGTCTCTAAAACCAATACCTCCCGCCCTCTTTGGCTTGATCATGCGATCCCACGTCATCCAATGTACCTTCCTATGCCCCTCGTCATCCCCCCACCAAAAGTTTCGAATCATTTTCTCATATTTGTCACAGAAGCCTTTGGATAGCATAAAGACACTCATGATGAAAGTTGGGAGGGCCTGAACAAGCGATTTCACATGAACTTCTTTTGCTGCAAATGACATAAACTTCTCTGACCAGTCACTACATCTCTTACCAAATTTGTCCATAATTGGTTGGAACTGCTCATCTTTCATTCTCCCCTCGGGAGTAGGCAGTCCAAGATACTTACTTTCAAAGGTTTCAGCGACCACCCCTAGGATATGTTTAATTTCCTCTCTTATTTCCGCATGGCAAACCTCACTAAACAGGAGGGACCATTTGTTCTGGCTTAGTTGTCCCGTACATTTCTGGAAAGTATCCAACACGTGCTTGATCACCTTAGCTTTTTCTGGCACCGCCTTAAAGAAAATCAAACTGTCATCTGCAAAAAGAAGATTTGATATACCCGGGCTATTTCTGGCAATCTTGATCGGTCTAAGGTTTTTCACGGCCAGCTCCTTCTTCAACAATAGCACCAAACCGTTAGCCACAAAGAGGAAGAGATAAGGGCTTAACGGTTCCCCTTGACGTAAGCCACGGGAGGGGAGGAACGGTTCCAACAGATCGCCATTACACTTGATCGAATACCTCACTGACTTGACACATTGCATCACCCAATTGGTCCATATGTTGTTGAACCCAACTTTCTGGAGCACACCTTCAATAAAAACCCAGCTCACCCTGTCATACGCCTTGGCAAGGTCCAACTTGTAAGCGCAATAATTGTCCTTCTCCTTCTTACAGTGCTGGATCTTATGGAAGCATTCGAAAGCGATGATGGCGTTATCCGTAATCATTTTGCCCGGGATGAACGCGCTCTGGGTCTCTGAGATGATCCCATCCAGAATAGGGCGCAACCGATTGACGAGACACTTAGAGATCACCTTGTAGATGATGTTGCATAAGCTGATCGGTCTATAGTCTTTGAGAGACTGAGGGTCTTTTCCTTTTGGGATTAGCATGATCACCGTATCGTTTATTCCTTCTGACATGACACCATCCACAAAGAAAGCCCTCACACTTCTGATCACATCTTCTTTAATGTCTTCCCAGTTTCTTTGAAAGAAGCGTGTCGGGAAACCGTCGGGCCCCGGGGCCTTAAGGGGGCCGATCTGAAATAAAGCATCGCTGATTTCCTCGTCAGTGAACGGCTTAACTAAATCTTTATTCATGTCCATACTAACACGGGTAGTTACCAGCTCTAGGATATCGTTGGGATCGGTGTTCTCCTCGCGGTGTACAGGTTCCTGAAGAAGGCGTTTGTTAACGCATGCAGACCAACGGTATCCTACACCCAGTTCCCACTAGCATCACGCAATTTTTGGATGGCATTTTTCTTCTGCCGCCAAGTCGCTTTCCGCTGGAACCACTTTGTGTTCCTGTCCCCTTCATGGAGGTACGTCGCTCTAGACCTCTGTCTCCACATGAGCTCCTCCCTTAGAAGCATTTCATCTAAATCCTTGGCTAGTTTTGTTGCTTCCCTCTCGAGAGCGACCGTGGGTGTGGAACACAAAATTCTGTGGAGCCTCTTCCTGATCTCAGATGTTTTCCTTGTAATCGAACCAAAGTCACGCTTGGCCCGGTTCGTTAGCTCGATCTGCATGCTCTTCAACTTAGCTCCAAGCATGTGCATGTTCTCTTCTAGGCCACTTTTGCTCCACGACTCTGTGATTGTTGGCTGAAGGGAGTCCACCCTCTCCCACATCTGCTCATATCTGAAACATCCCTGTTTACCTTCAGACACAGGCCTCCACTCTTTTATACTTCCCATCCGTAGCAAGATTAGAAGGTGGTTAGATCAAGATGAGCAGATGTGCTCCACCGAGGCATTGATAAACAGATCTGACCACGCCGGAGAGGCCACAAATCTGTCTAGTCTCGCACGAACATTATGGCTTCCTTGATGCTTATTGTTGTAAGTCCACCCGGGCCCTTTGAATCCCAAATCAAAAGGGTTGCAGTCCGACAGAACCTCTCTAAAATTCTCCATATATCTCTCAGATCTATTAGCAGCCGAGAAGTGTTCGGACTGCCACATGGTCTTATTAAAGTCACCTGCCATCAGCCAAGGCAGATTACTACTGTCCTTTATTCTTCTCAACATCGTCCACATGTGATGATGCTCTTGGCCTTTGGGTTCACCATATACAAAGGTTCCTCTCCGTTAAGAGCTGTGTGGGTTTAGACGGATCAACACATCGATATACCTCGTCCCCACGGCAATTTTCATTATTTCCACAGACTCATCATAAAAGAGAGCAATGCCGGCACCTTTTCCAGTGCCGGGTTGCGTGATACAGTGACGGAGGCCCAACCTCCACTTCAGGTTCGAAACATACTTATTGTTCTGTCGAGTTTCATTCAAGAAGCCGAGCTTGGGCTTGTATGTGTGCACCAGACACACTAGTTCTTGAACTGTTCGAGGTTGCCCGAGGCCTCGACAGTTCCGGCTCATGATCGGCATGGCTCCTAGTGGGCGCCGTCATTGGCACCCACCAGGACGCCGGGAGCCCCTAGCCCGGTCGCTTCCTTGCTTTCCACCATGCCCTCATACACCGTCCCAGCGGCACAGACCTTCTTGCTCTTATCCGGTCCACCCTCCATCTCAGTAGCAGCTGCAAGTTCCACCTCCAACTTATCCCTACCCCCTCTCTTCCCCGGGATCGAAGACGCCTGCCCCACCCTTTTCTTTGACCTGATATCCTTCAACACTTTGCGGTTGAACAGACCCTCCACCGACCAAACCATCTCATGCCTTGTGGTGCGCGTGCCCGGCTCAAAGCCAGGCGGATACAGCAACTCCTCCTCTACCTCGCCAGATCCAGCCACAACTTTCCTGTCATCGCTTGCAGTCATCACCTCAGGGCCCTGCACAGCAACCTCCACCCCTTGGGCCTGAGCCATCCCGAGAACAAGGTTGACCATAGGTGTGTTTCTCTCAGCAAGGCTAGGAGCAGCCTCCACTACGGCAGCCATAGTGTCGCCATGGGCGAGTCCCGGGTCTATCACTTGGACCGGAGGGGCCAGGCTCAGAGCCAGTTTGATGCCCCCTTCCTCCGCTGGGACGCCCTCGGTGCCCGATTGCATGACCTCACTTTGGACCCCCCCCCCCCTTAGACTTTGGCAACATGGTCGATCTCGGAGGAGTCTGGGCTCCGGCCGAGCCACCATCATCGAAGACCTTGAGTGCACTAACAGCCGCAATGGTAGCCTGCACTTGTGGGTTCAGCAGCACCTCTTCAGGGATCTTCTCACAGGCCGTCCTGTTCTGGTGTGAGCTTCTCTTCCTCTGAACTTCTCTCCCAAAACTCAGGAGGCGGTGGGCGCTGTTCGCCACCGGAGCCACATGGCCCCCTCTACTGTTGCTTTTCTTATAAGGGGAGGCTCGCATTGTTGCCATGAACCTCATCTCATGGAGGTCCTCCGGCAACTTAGAGTCGCGTTGGCCATGCCCAAGATAACCACAGTACCCACAGAATCGAGGCACTCTCTCATACTTAACCTCTAGGGTAAACACCTTATCACTAGGAATATCTCTAGATTTTTATCCTATCTCTAAGGGGTTCATCTACATCATGATTAATGTGAATCCTAATGAAATCCCCCCATAGCTTACCCCTAGTATCAGTGTAGACCTCCAGCACCTCTCCCAGCTTATCACCGAGCTTCCACGCGACACCTTCATCTAACATGATCGGAGGTATGTCATGGACTCGTACCCAGATCGGCATGTGTGCAACCTCCACTTCGCCCGGGGGGCGCCTCCATCAACAGAGACCATGAGGAAAGCATCCCCCTGATGAGTCCATGGGCCGTTGTCGAGGATGAAGCGACGATCGCCCTCGCGCTCGAACTCGATGAGGAAGCGATTGTTCTTCAGGGGCTTGTAATCCATGCCCCCCCCCCCCCCCCACCAGACCCCACTTGCCCTTGAGCTCTCCAAAGAGCCCTTCGTTGCTGAATGGCAGGGGCGAGAAGAAGAGACCCACGGCAACCCAATGGAATCTCATGGCTACGCGCTCCTTCGACAGGTCCAGCTCCACCACATCCTCGCCTCGGCGGTCGAAATGCGTCGGGAACCTTGGCGCAACAATGTCGCCCCCCGCTCCGAGCCTCTTCATGGACGCCCTGCCTCCCTAGGAGCGGGAGGAGTCGCCTCGGAGCATCCTTCCCGCCTGGTTCATGCCTCCAGCGAGGCCAGCGCCTGACTCCGCTTCCATTAGGGCCTTGTCCTTGCGGGATTCCCTGTTCGCCATTGCAAGTTGTTGGGCGCACTCGATCAGAATGCAAACGGGGAGGGGATCAGTAGGGTTTGTGATAGCCTCTATGTTATATCCACTCTTTATATACTCCGTCCCCGATCTGACCTCAGCGATACTGCAGGATTCGCTGATGATACCTTGCCTTTTGACTGGTACCTTTCCTCGTCTACTGATTCTGGTAATCCTCCGATCTTATCAGGAGGATCTGTGTCCTTTGCATCAGGAGGAGTTGGGTTCACCACACCCGTAATATTTCCTCCTAGACCGCGGCCCAGATCTCTACGCATGGTATGAAGTCTTCCCCTGATTCTCCCCATGGCTATACCATCAATGGCCTGAGCTTTTATCGCGATCCCAGATCGGTTTTCTCCGCTCTTCTTCCTTTCCATGGCGATTTCCTTCACCGCTTTCCTTGTTTGGAGCCATGCCCCGACAGACTCTCCGTAATTTTCGCTCCTCATAGTCGGGCTACCTAAACTCTTCGAATGCGTAAGCTCGTGGATGGGGACCACATGTTTTTCGAAAACGAAATCAGGGACAAAGTTACTTATGATTTTATTTTCTTGATTCCTTCTGCCTTCTGTGAGATATAACGAAATGTCTTCATGCATGACATGAACTGCACGATCTACAGACGACACCTTCCTTCCCAACAGCGCTAGGCAACCGCTTTAAAAAAATAATTGCCTAAGGCATGCATGCTCGCTGTAGGTGCTGCCACGTTGGATCGTGCAGGCGTCGGGCACAAATGTGTGGTGTGTATAGCAACGCTGGAGCTATAATGTCAAGGAACATCCTATCGTTGAAAAAAATGTAACAGCGGTGCACAACTCTTAACTCCATGATCACCCTCATAATACTACTGTACAGTCTGTTTAGATCATTTTCTTAGGCTGGTTGTAGTGGGGAGTATCATATACTAGTATCATGCATATGATACTAGTGTATGATACTACCTTCCTAATGCATAGTATCATATATTAGTATCATGTAGTACTTTATTTATTGTTATGCATGATACAAAGTAGCATAGCATTTATTACGATACGGTATCATGATATGATACTGCACCCTATCTTTCTTCATTTAATGTTATGACACCTTATCAAAATTGCCTAGTTGACATGCATGATACTAACTATGATACTATCATTACAACCAGCCTTAGTGACAACAAGTACGTTGAAATCATTCTCTTTTCTTAATGGCTTTATTGTGAAGATCAGAGACAACAGTTGCAGTCTGCACGAATAAGACTTGAAAGGACAGGGTGTCGTTGGTAGGCAATGGAAAACGCACTATACAGTGACGAGTGTCCATATTGGTTTCTTTCCCACGCTGTTTCACCAGCCAAGAACACATGTCCCCTCACCAAGATGCGGGATGTTCGATGATAAGATTTATATGTCAACTAGCATATATGTCGTGCGTTGCAAACGCAGAGATATTTTCTGAGAAGCAACAAGAGAGATAAATTATGTGTTCACCAAAAACGATATCCATAGTGGTGGGGCGATAGAGCGAGGAGTTGTGGTCTTCTCGCGAATCATGTTTGTCCCACAAGATGTTAATAGTGGTGGGCATGGCAGCGACTATACCTGGCCAAACCTCGGGCCGGGCCTAGCCAAGCCCGAGGCAAAAAAACCTAGGCCCGGGCCCGGCCCGGTCATCGGGCCTGTTTTTTGGGCCCAAGCCCAGCCCGAACGCGTAAAAGCCTGCCGGGCCTCGGGCCTCGGGCCGGGCTCCTTTAGAAAAGCGCAAAAACAACGGGCCCGGGCACGGCCCGGGAGCAGCATCGGCCCGGGCCGGCGGGGCCGGGCTTCCCATCGCCAAGCCTAGTGGCGACCACCCAACTTGTGTTTTTCCCCTTCAGGTTCACCTTTGTGTCACGGTTGTGATTGTCTCCTCATTTGGTAGTTGTGCGGCGACCTACGTTGCACTTGCTTCGACCACTCTCTCCTACGATAACGTAATCAGATAGATTACTAATTGCAACGCATAAATTCCATTTTATTAGCATAACCCACGGATAACCAGACAATCCCTTCTTTATCAGGGTTTATTCTCTTTAATTGTTCTAGCGCTCATGTGCCCACAATTCTTCATAATTAGATCCAAACCAACATATTCTTTCTATTGGCACGCGTCCACAATATTTTTTTTGATTCAATATATCAATATCAAGGTTTGAAATTGCTGACCAGCCTGTCGCCTGGTCGCCCACAATATATTTTAATTATAGCCAAGAAGCATGTATTCTTTTTTATTGTTAAATAGCGTGTGGACGCACAACAGTTCATTGGCAGCCCATTGGCAGGCACCAAAACTACCAATGTTTGTAAGGCACAATATAAATTTTTAACTAGCGACCTCAAAAACTCGACCATGGGCTGCTAGCCACTCGAACAAATGGGTCCTGCTAACCAATGGACAACCCAAATGTTTAAGAATATGCAGCGTCAGATTCAAAACTTTTTTTTGTTTTTTTGCTGAATTTTTCTGAAAATAAATTAATATTTATGAGTTGCCGAATATTTTTGGAAACATGAACAATTTTTGAAGCCCCAAACAGTTTTCAAAAGTACGAACCTATTTTTGAAAATTGCGTTCATTTTTTGGAAAAAGACAAACATCATTTGAAATAGGTAGATTTAAAAAAATCATACCCATTTTTTGACAACATGAACCTTTTGAAAAAACATGAACATTTTTAGAATGTGTGAACATGTTTTGAACATTTAGAACAAGTCCAGAAAATGTGTTTTTTAACAGTGAACATTATTTTGAATTTGTGAACATTCACTAAAACAAGAATAATTTTAAAATCTGGAATATTTTTAAAATGCAACTTATTTTGAAAATCTTGATTTTTTGTAATACACAAACTTTTTAAAAAATGGTAACTGTTTTAATTTTGAACACATTTTGCAATGGGAACAAAAAAGTAAAGATTTGAAAATTTTACAAGATAGGAATTTTTTAAAAAAATCTGATTCCTTTTCTAAAATATGGTAAACTTTGAAATTTTGAACGATTTTTTCAAGATTTTAATTTATGAGAAAAGGGAAAATAATCTAAAATTGGTAAGAAAAAAATGATGAAAGAAAAAGAGAAAGGAACAGAAAAAATTAGAAACAGAACATAGAGAAAAAGAAAATGGTCCGGCCCAGTCTTGGGCGTCCTGTGCGAAGCTCCACTTATTCGACGCTGCATGCGGCAAATAGTCTTTCACAGCTGTCTGGGCAGATAAATAAGTGGGCTGGCTTCGTCGGCCACAGCGTGCTCAGCCCATGTACGAAAATTGTTTTATGTTTTTTCTAGCAGACGGATGCACAAAAGTTTAGTACGACCTCTGATAGAAAAATAATTTTACGTCAGTGAACGGATGAAAAAATCGGAGAAACGCACCTTGCTTTATTAGTAGGTATAGGTACATAGATATAGATAAGAGCACACCCCATCAAAAAAAAACAAAGCACACCAACAATCGTCATAAATCATTCATCATCACGACGAGTTTCCACCCTTCAAGCGACAACGCAAATACATCGACCATAAGACTAAAATATCTTCTTTCTTTGCGGGGACACAAGACTAGAATACTACCAGTTCCAACACATAAAAATTGAACAAATTGGCACAAAGTCAATCAACCCAAAAGGACGGCCAAATAAACATTGATTGAAGTCGGATCCAGACAAACTTTGAAAGGCGATCTGAGCAGAAACAATATGCACTCCTCAAGAGATATCCTGACAAATTGGTCATCCTCGGTGAAACAAAGATGACCAAACCAGAATGGCATAAAACAATTTCGGGTCCAGCTGAACTGAAGCTGATGTTCATATATCAGAAAGCCTTAACAGTAGACCATGTTAAACTACTATTGTTACATTACTATATCACAGTTTCAACAGATATGGAAATTGTGGTTCGAGTTGAATTGAAAATGTTGTCCATATATCAGAACCTTAACAATAGATCATATTAAACCACTGTTACCTTACTATATCACAGTTTTAGCTGACATGAAAGTACAGCACAGAACTGAATCTACAAATGCAACGGCGGTCTTGGCCATTCCAGGTCCACCCAAACAACAAGATAAGTTCTACTAAACTAGATCTAGAGATTAAGAACAAGAATATAAACTTACATATACTGTCGAAAACATAGGTTGGTATACCAACAATTATTTACAAACAGAGAAATAAAAGAGACCAGAATCAACATACTCAAATATTCAAAATAGTTCCAACAAAACGGTCAAGTTTCCATGATTAAGTACTAGAGTATTACAGCTGCATGGCTGCCAATAACAACATAAACACAAGCAGACTACTAAGTTGACTGAATAGCTAGCAGCATAAGTCAAGTACATGACTTCACTCAAGCACCAATAGCTTATCACAACTTACCCAAATTACTGTTGCTCATATTCAAGATCTAACTTCGCTATCATCATCAGAAAGATGGACAATTGTGAGGCTCCAATACACGAGACAGTTAGTGCCCATCTGCCAATGACTCCGAGAACAAAGGAACATATGGAAGATAAGGGCACCTGGAAGTCCATCCAAGATCACATATAAAACGCAGCTCCTTAGAATCAATTTCGTATGAAAATAATTTCATCTGTAATCGGTGCCCCGGTAATGTAGTTTCAACAGTCATGAATAGCACATCGTCTTCTGGGTGGGCTGAGATAACACCGTAAAATTCCTTGCTGCTTGAACCGAACAGTTGCAAGTAGCTGGCATTGTGCTTCAAGGTCCAATAATCTTCACTACTAGAATCTTCAAGGACCCAGATTGATACTTCAGCAGCACCATAATTTGCGACATACAATTGTCCACGTGATGCATAAATATAAGGACCACAGCGAGCATCATTTAAAGTAGGAACAGGAATGAAACGACAGTTTCCCTCCACGTCGATGGCTGCAACCAAATTATTATAGGAACATAAATACAACACCCCACTGAGAAATGTGCCACCTGAAAAGTTGCGTATCTCAATTGGATCGTCCCATTCAATTTGATGTGTCCAACCTCCAGCTTTGGACGAGTAGATCCCCACCTCTTCGATGTCATATTCATACTTCAAATTCCAATTCAAAGCCACAGCAGGTACCAACTCGAACACATAGAAATGGGAGGAGACGGCCGGATCAAATCCCAGGCGAGCATACGATTCCGAGGACCATTCATTGGCAGGGAAGGTTACCCATTTCTCAGTGGCAGGATTGCACACCACATAATCCGGTTCCTCGGGATAAGGCTTCGAACGTCGACAGAGGAGGAGGCCGTTGCAGCAGTCCAACAAGTCAATCTCCTCGCATTTTGGCAGGAACGAGAGGGAGGCGTCAATGGGGCACCAGTTCCCTGAGACGCTTCGGTAACCATGCAAATCATGTGGACGGCTGGCCATGTCGTAGGTTTTGTAGAAGAAGCCGGCGAGGGTCGACCGGGGAAGCTTCTTGCGGTGGTCGGGGTGGGCGATGAGGTCCCGCCAGCGCGTGGAGACGCACTTGCAGCAGCGGGTGGACTTGAACGGCACGCGCGAGATGATCTCGACCAGGATGTCGTCGGGGAGCTTGGCCGTAGGATCGCTGATGAGGGCCGTCTCCATGGATCCCGTCGCCATCTCCATGGATCCCATGAGGGCGGCAAATCTGCAGATCGGGGAGGAGGAAAGGTTAGAGAGATACGTCCGGCTAGCAGTGAGGGGAGAGTGAAGGAAGAGAGGAACTACCAGATGCGTGGCGCGCGAACAGCGGCGAGAGCGCCGGCGTTGGGTGCTGCCATCCGCGCCGGCGAGTGGGTGGCGGCGAGCCGGTGAGGGTTTGGTTTGGGTGCGAGGCGGCGAGATGGATTTTTTTTTTTTGAGACAAAGGCGGCGAGATGGATGGACGGATGCTGCGGAACTGGGCTGGAACCGGAAGGACGGGCGTGTGAAGTTATCTGGGCTTTTTACTGGGCCGTGTGAGTCGCACTATTTCGCACACGTACACCATTTTGCGTTTCTAAAAAAAAACGTACACCATTTTGCAGTCCCTCAACAAACAAACATACACCATTTTGAAGTCCTAATACAAAAAAAAGTAGATCGAGGAGTGGGAGCCGTCCCTTAATTATTTTTTGAATTCTCGTATATCCTTGTTTTTTGCGTAGGTTTTGGTCTCCTGGCAGCATCGGCGAGGTAGTGGCAGAATCTACCTTGACAACTTCTGATCCGGTGGCGACGAAGGGCATGTATGGATTTTGTGTTGCCTATTTGTTAGTTCTTTTCAGATCTTGATAATTTATGTGTTAATCAAGGGAAGTCATTGACTGACTCTTGTCACAGAGACTTCGACCTCCTTCTTTCATTTGCTTCGCAGCATGGTCTTGATAGTTTCACCAACCCTCTGGACTAGTGGGAAACATTGCAAGCTTGCACTGCATGGGGCAAGACCCTAGCCGATGTTCATTTGGCAGTTATTAGATCTTGTTTCTAGCATTTAAAGCCTGGTATGAAGAGGATGTACATTTGCAAGTGTCCCTTTCCTCTACCGCCAGTTTAGTGCAATTTTCAGGCTTTGACGGACAGCATACTCCCTCTGTTTTTATTTACTCCGCGTATTAGCTTTGGTCAAAGTCAATGTAAACATTGACAAAGTTTAGAGACAAAAATATTAACATATACAATAACAAATCAATATCATTAGATTCATTATTGAATGTACTTTCACATCATATAGATTTTTATGGTAAATGTTTATTATTATTTTATCTAAACTTGATCAAACTTTGCAAAAATTGACTTCAATCAAATCTAATATGCAGACTAAATAAAAACCGAGGGAGTACAATCTTAGGAAGAAGGCAGCCAGTATGTTTTTGGGTGTAATTTTATCTTTTGCAGGTCAATTTATGTCATGTTGTCTTTTCACTGTGCTGATTACTGTTTTCCTTGATAATTATCAGTAAGTTATCCTTTGGGTATTATTTTCTAAATTAAATAAAATAGGCCATGACAAGAAATTAGAGGAATATTTTCACTCGGTAATTGGTCAAACTGACACAAAGATAACAGGCAGTGCTGGGAAGATATCCTGGCAACTTCGTCATCCTGGTCCTTTACTCATGTCTATGTAGCCGATTCAACTGTCTTTCCACAGGAAGGTACGTATCACTTGGCAATAATGACAAGTCTGAGGTTGAGCAAACAATAATAAGTTGGCATGTAGATAAATCTGTAAATTATGTGCTCGATATTACCATATATGATCCTTAGCGATAGGTCAAGTTAAACTTCTATTTGCCGCAGCTTGAGCAGAAATGATGAAAAAAAAAAGATCAGAGCCAAAACTGCAGAACGAAGGGCTCCCTGATCCTCGGAGGCTCTAGAAACTGAAGCCACCGCCGGCGTCGTACCCTAACGATGAGTTGGAGATCACGCGGCTAATGATGGCCCACCGAGCAGCTAGTCCTGGAGGCATCGCATTCCCATGCCGCACATTTCAAGTAAAGAAGGTAATCAACATCCTACACAAACTTGTGTATTACTGGGACTGTATCCAACAGCCTGCGTCTCTGCTAACTGTCCTGTACATGAGGCTAATTTTCTTCTTGTACTTCGCCTGGTAAAGAATTTTCATTTTCTCCACTGCTGATGAATCTGCCGACACAAACATAACTTTGTCATCCTGGTCGAGAGATGTTCTGGCAACTTTGCCATCCTGATGCACCATGCCAACCCCACTATGCATGAACATATGCAGGTCAAATTGTCCTCCATTATCCAATCTGAACTTCCTCCAGATAGATGTCACTTGACAGAAAATCAGAAGCCCGAGGTGGAGCAAATAATAACAAGCTTCTCTGTTGATAAATCTGCTAGTTATGTAGATCATAAAATTCCTAGCAAGAACAGGGTGAAGTTACAATTCTGAGTAGGAGTGCCCCCATGACTGAACCAACTGAACGGGCAACTCAACTTCTATATATTAGAAACTGCAGCTGGAGAACCACGCTTCAAAGCCGGTGAAGGTGACAGAAAGATAATCGAACCAGAATGGTGAAAAATCACTTGTTCTTCACGTTAAACTGAAACGGCAGTTCATCTACCGGAAAGCCTTAGCAATAGATCGTGTTAAGCTACTGCTATTACATTACCATATATCACAGTTTAAGCACATGAAAATAAAAAACAAAGACCGAATAATCTTAGGCTCTAGTAATGCAACAGCACTTCCAGGTCCACCCAAACAGGAAAATCTTAGGCTCTAGGGTAGAGCTTGAGGTTAATAAGGAGGAAATAACCTTTAGCGCACTAAAAATAATAATCCACAAACAGATAAATAAGCAGAGACAATAATGTAGACATCAATACTCATAATAATTGCAACAAGACGATCAATTATCCTTAATTAGTTTAATAGTAGGGTATTGCAGCTGCTAACATATATGACCAAACAGAGTTTTAGTTAAGTTCACTGAATAGCTTGCCTCATAAAGTGTGGTACATGAGTCCACACTTATAAAGGTCTACCCAAATCACTGTTGTTCTGCTCGTACTCACGATGTAACACTCGTATCATCAGAAAGATAGACAATTGTGAGGCTCCAATACACAGGACATTTAGTGCCCATCTGCTAATGACTCCGAGAACAAAGGAACATATGAAAGATAAGCCCGCCTGACATACCAGCCAAGATCAGATACGAAACACAGCTCCCTAGAATCCACGTCGTATGAAAATAATTTCACAAGCTCTTGGAACCCCGATCTCAATCCTATGGTTATGAATACCATATTGTGTTCTGGGTGTGCTGAGATAACACCATAATATGGCATGCGGCTTGAATACCCTTCTCCAAACAGTTGCAAGTAGCTGACATTGAGCTTCAAGGTCCAACAATCTTCGCTACTAGAATCTTCAAGAACCCAGATTGATAGTTCAGAAGCACCCCTATTTGTGAGATGCAATTGTCCCAGTGATACATATACATTAGGAACAATAGGAGCATCATGAGAAGTAGGAAGAGGAATGATCCTACAATTTCCCTCCACATCGATGGCTGCAACCGAATTATTATCAGAAGGTAAATACAACACCCCGCTGAGGAATGTGCCACCTGAAAAGTAGCGTATCTCAATTGGATCGTCCCAAGCAATTTGATGTGTCCAACCTCCAGCTTTGGAAGAGTAGATCCCCACCTCTTCGATCCTATAATCATGTCCACCTTTGATAGGTACCAACTCAAACACATGGAAATGGGAGGAGACGGCAGGGTCGAATCCCAGGCGAGCAAACGACACAATCCGGTTGGCAGGGAAGGTTACCCATTTCTCAGTGGCAGGATTGCACACCACATAATCCGGTTTCTCGGCATAAGGCTGCGAACATAGACAGAGGAGGAGGCCATTGCAACAGCCCAAGATATCAAGCTGCTCGTATTCAGGTAGGAACGAGAGAGAGTCGTCAAAAGGGCACCAATCCCCCGAGACGCTGTGGTAAACATCATGAAAACGTGGATCGCAGTCCATGCCGTGGTTTTTGCAGAAGAAGCCGGCAAGGGTCGACTGGGGAAGCTTGTCGCGGTGGTCGGGGTGGGAGATGAGGTCCCGCCAGCGCGTGGAGACGCACTTGCAGCAGCGGGTGGACTTGTACGGCAAGCGCGAGATGATCTCGACCAGGAGGTCGTCGGGGAGCTTGATCGTTGGATCGGTCATGAGGTCCGTCTCTGTGGATCCCGTCGCCATCTCCGGGGAGGCAACGAGCGGCTAATCTAAAGATCGGCGCGGGGGAGGGGAGGTTAGAGCACTAGCTAACCGTGAGAGGGGCGTGAGGGAAGAGAGGACCTACCAGATGCGTGGGGCGCCGGCGCCGGGTGCTCCCGTCCGTGCCGGTTAGTGGGTTGCGGCGAGCCGGCGAGGGTTTGGCCTGGGTACGCGGCGCCGGCGGCGAGATGAATGCAGGAAGTAGGACCGATCTGGGCTTTTCACTGGGCCTTGTTAGCACATAGCGAAAAAGGAAAAGAGCACTTCGTCAGTACTTGATTCCCGAAAGAAAACTCTTCTAAAAATAGATTCTCCAAAGAAAACAATCAGTACTTTTATTTCTCAACAAAAATAAGTCAGTACTTTTTTTTTTGAGAGAGAGAGAGAATCATCAGTCAGTAAAAGAACGAGAACAGAGGGGAGATTTCGGAAAGTGCATGGATGAACACGGATACATATGAACCCACTTTAAAAAACACATTTCTAAATACTAAAAGAAATATGAAAAGGGTTACACGGGTACATCTTTATGTTCTATGTGTGTGCATAAAGTTTCATGAAAAAATAATTTTTTTGTGGCTAGTGCAAAAAAGACAAACAATTTTGTCATGGAACGCTATTTAAAAACACTGAAATTTGTCTTTTTTGCGAAGATAAAATAGAAAAACATTTTTTCACAAAACTTTGTGCGGCGCATACATATTTGCGAACATGTATGCATGAAATTTTCTTTTGATTTTTTTGAGATTTTAAAACATGCTTAAAATGTATTTTTGGGAGATGGGTGCAGATGCCTCTGTGTTCAAGACGTGCCCAATCGGGAGTATCCCCTGTCTTACTCTTATAGTAGATGAGAATACTTGAACCCGGGCCGGCGACGACAACCATTGTGTTGTCTACCACTTCACCCAAAAATACTTTTGAAGAGAATAAATTGCATCTAGATTGCATTCACAATCTAACGTTAACGTCAATCTTTCCTTTTTGCATGTTGATATTGGATGAACATGTATATATTCCAATATATATAGATAGATACTCCACTAGATAGATAGATAGATAGATAGATAGATAGATAGATACTCTGTTAGAGTATGTAATGGGTCTAATGGGCCTGGGCTGGCGGTATAGCCCGTCAGTCGTAGGGTTAATTAGAAATAAAGGTCGCTTGCTTAGGGGTCTAGTAAGTCTTGCTAGGGAGTTAAGTAAACCTCTCTATATAAGGGGAGGAGATGTATCAATCTAATCAAGCAAGAATTAAGAAGGAAATCCGTTCCCTCTTGCCCTGCCGTGGGCAAAAAGGCCCCCGACCGGCCCTCTCACGCCCTCTTTCTAGTAGCACCATAACATACTTCTAGCAAGTTGCAAACAATCTGGCTAGGAGTATATTTCTTTACTTGCCTGCTTAACTGAATTTTTAACATTCAGTGTACGGTCGATGAACTACTCAAAAAAAATCATGTCGATCAACTCTTTCAGTTGGGTTAAATTATGCAAACCATTATTCAATTGGGTTAAATTATGGAATGCCAACTGTCACATCTAGGCTACGCAAAACATGACAATCTTTCTCCTTCATTTTACTCTCCAAAACAGAGCCAGGGTTGTTTTTCTTTTTTGCAGAAGTAGAGTTTGTTGTGGAGCAGACTTTATATCAAGCAACTATCTAGACTACACTTTATATCAACCAATTTACACTCCAGCACGAGCGGGCAGGCTGTGGCAGATAAGCAGGCCGAAGGGCACGTTGACGGTGAGGATGAGGCACGCGCAGTCAACGCCACTGCAGTTTCGGTCGCCTCTCCTCTCCCAACGCCTGCAGGTACTTTTGGCCGGCATCGCCTCCTCCCTCTTCTGTTGAGGTCTAGCCGAACCCTAGCTGGCCATAGCTCACCCTCTTTCGCGTGCTAGGGATTGACAATTTTGCCCATGGGTATGGGTATCCGCAAGTACCCTATCCGAAAATAGTGGGCATAGGCAAGGCTTGGTAATATTTTATACCCATGGGTAATGGGTATCCATACCCGTAAAATATATGCGTAGGGCATGGGTATAAGATTGCGCCCATGGGTAACCCAATGGGTACCCAGAAAATATTAATAAATGAAAATAACTCCTATGATATGTGAGGTCTACATCCAATTCATATTATCTAACTCTTAATTCCTTATTCCCTAAACCAACCATGGCTAATAGGCTCCCAACAACCAGCTCACATTCCTCCTATGTCCTATGTGACTCCTCGAAATGATGAAATCTTGACTCATCACCAACACACTCTCTTCCAACTCTCGAACTAGCAAACCTAGTTCCCGTCGTCGCCTTCCACTATGTTGGCTTCCACCAACCACTTATTGTAATCCTTTGCCGGCTGGAATTGGCCACACACCAAAGGACTTCATGTCGGTACTAGATTGATTGCCCATCATCACTTGAATATTACACTCATGTATGTAATTCTTTAAAATTTAAATGCTATATATGGTGTACCCATTGGATACCCATTGGATATAGGATACCCGATAGGTATGGGCATGGGTGTCAATTTGTGCCCATGGGTATTGAAATGGGTGGATATAGAAAGTTTCTATGGGTATGGGTTTGGGCAAGAGGAGGTTGTACCCACCCATACCTTACCCATTGCCATCCCTGTCGCGCGCCATCTCTCTGGCATGAACCGAGAAAGAAGAAAGGAGGGACACAGGATGTTTTTCCGCGACGAACGCTTGCTGCACTGACAACAATTTTCTTTTGACCACAAACTCAGGCCACGGCCATTACAACGGACACAGGAGGGGCTTCATATCCAGGGCCACGCCAGGGCACACACCCCGCGTTTTCACCCACTCACACTCGACGCGCACGTACAAGCCCGGATCGCGGCGAGCCCGCAACGGAACAACGCGGTCACCCCTCCTCGTTGGCCAACGGCCTAGCCCTACATCTGCGCGTCGGGTGCACACACACACACGTACACCCGCGCACACACTCACGCACGCATGCACACACACTTGGATTCTACAGAGACACTATCTAGACACGCCCCATACATGTCCTAGATAATAGCGAGATAATGTACAGAAAATGCACGTGCCTGGCACGGACTCGGCCTAGCGCGCTCACGCCGGTCGCCACCGCCGCGACATGGCCTATTTCCAACACTCACCCCCTAAGCCATGACTACAAGAGGGTCGGCCTGACATCGTCAATGTTGGCGAGGAGTGCCTTCTCCTCGTCCTCCGCCTTCTTCGGCTTCCAGGGCTGCCGCACGCTCGCCGTCAGCGGGGTCGCCACGGCAACAGACTCGACCTGGCGCACTGACGCCGGTCGCCATCATGCCTGCTTCTTCCTCTCCGGCGACATACGCCACTTCTCCGGCGATACACGCCGTTGAACGCATCACACCCGGCAGGATCGACACACGATCCACTGTCGCAGCGCCACCACTGGCGATCACGCACAGGCTGACACACGGCCCGACGACCTCATCGCACCGCCGCCACTCAACATTGTCACGCCACCGGCCACCACCAGTGCGCCGGAGGGAGCGAACCTGTTACTAATCAGCTCTGATACCAATTGTTGGGGTCTAGCCGAACCCTAGCTGGCCCTGGCTCACCGCCTCTCTCTCTCGCCGTCTTTCTGGCACGAACCGAGGAAGAAGAAATGAGGGACACATGATGTTTTTGGGCGACGAATGCCTGCTACACTCACAACAATTTCCTTTGAGCACAAACTCAGGACACGACCATTACAACGGACACGGGAGAGGCTTTGTACCCAGGGCCATGCCAGGGCACGTTGTTGGGGAACGTAGCAGAATTTTAAAATTTTCTACGCATCACCAAGATCAATCTATAGAGTCATCTAGCAACGAGGGAGAGAGGAGTGCATCTACATACCCTTGTAGATCGCGCGCGGAAGTGTTCAAGAGAACGGGGTTGATGGAGTCGTACTCGACGTGATCCAAATCACCGATGACCTAGTGCCGAACGGACAGCACCTCCGCATTCAACACACGTACGGTTGGGAAGACGTCTCCTCCAACTTGATCCAGCAAGGGGGAAGGAGAGGTTGATGAAGATCCAGCAGCACGACGGCGTGGTGGTGGAAGCAACGGTGATCTCGGCAGGGCTTCGCCAAGCGCAGGGAGACGGAGGAGTGTCACGGGAGGGAGAGGGAGAGGCCAGGGGCTTGGGTGCGGCTGCCCTCCCTTCTCCCCCACTATATATAGGGTCCCTAGGGGGGGCGCCGGCCTTAGGAGATCCAATCTCCTAGGAGGGGCGGCGGCCAAGGGGGTGCCTTGCCCCCCAAGGCAAGGGTGGCGCCCCCACCCCTAGGGTTGCCAACCCTAGGCGCAGGGGGAGGCCCAAGGGGGGCGCACCAGACCACTAGGGGCTAGTTCCCCTCCCACTTCAGCCCATGGGGCCATCCGGTATAGGTGGCCCCACCCGGTGGACCCCCGGGACCCTTTCGGTGGTCCCGGTACAATACTGATTACCCCCCAAACTTTCCCGATGGCCGAAACTTGACTTCCTATATATAAATCTTCACCTCCGGACCATTCCGGAACTCCTCGTGATGTCCGGAATCTCATCTGGGACTCCGAACAACTTTCGGGTTACCGTATACTAATATCTCAACAACCCTAGCGTCACCGAACCTTAAGTGTGTAGACCCTACGGGTTTGGGAGACATGCAGACATGACTGAGATGACTCTCCGGTCAATAACCAATAGCGGGATCTAGATACCCATGTTGGCTCCCACATGCTCCATGATGATCTCATCGGATGAACCACGATGTCGAGGATTCAATCAATCCGTATACAATTCCCTTTGTCAATCGGTACGTTACTTGCCCGAGACTCGATCGTCGGTATCCCAATACCTCGTTCAATCTTGTTATCGGCAAGTCACTTCACTCGTGCCGTAATGCATGATCCCGTGATCAACCACTTGATCACATTGAGCTCATTATGATGATGCATTACCGAGTGGGCCCAGAGATACCTCTCCGTCATACGGAGTGACAAATCCCAGTCTCGATTCGTGCCAACCCAACAGACACTTTCGGAGATACCTGTAGTGTATCTTTATAGTCACCCAATTACGTTGTGACGTTTGGCACACCCAAAGCACTCCTACGGTATCCGGGAGTTGCACAACCTCATGGTCTAAGGAATGATACTTGACATTCAAAAAAGCTACAGCAAACGAACTACACGATCTTTGAGCTATGCTTAGGATTGGGTCTTGTCCATCACATCATTCACCTAATGATGTGATCCCATTATCAATGACATCCAATGTCCATAGTTAGGAAACCATGACTATCTTTTGATCAACGAGCTAGTCAACTAGAGGCTCACTAGGGACGTGTTGTGGTCTATGTATTCACACATGTATTACGATTTCCGGATAACACAATTATAGCATGAACAATAGACAATTATCATGAACAAAGAAATATAATAATAACCATTTTATTATTACCTCTAGGGCATATTCCCAACAGTCTCCCACTTGCACTAGAGTCAATAGTCTAGTTACATTATGATGAATCAAACACCCATGCAGTTCTGGTGTTGATCATGTTTTGCTCTAGGGAGAGGTTTAGTCAACGGATTTGCCACATTCAGGTCCGTATGCACTTTACAAATCTCTATGTCTCCATTTTGAACACTTTCACGAATGGAGTTGAAGCGATGCTTGATATGCCTGGTCTTCCTGTGAAACCTGGGCTCCTTGGCAAGGGCAATAGCTCCAGTGTTGTCACAGAAGAGAGTCATCGGGCCCGACGCATTGGGTATGACTCCTAGGTCGGTTATGAACTCCTTCACCCAGACTGCTTCTTGTGCTGCCTCCGAGGCTGCCATGTACTCCGCTTCACATGTAGATCCCGCCACAACGCTTTGCTTGCAACTGCACCAGCTTACTGCCCCACCATTCAAAATATACACGTATCCGGTTTGTGACTTAGAGTCATCCAGATCTATGTCGAAGCTAGAATCGACGTAACCCTTTACGACGAGCTCTTCGTCACCTCCATAAACGAGAAACATATCCTTAGTCCTTTTCAGGTACTTCAGGATATTCTTGACCGATGTCCAGTGTTCCATGTCGCGATTACTTTGGTACCTTCCTACCAAACTTACGGCAAGGTTTACATCAGGTCTGGTACACAGCATAGCATACATGATAGACCCTATGGCCGAGGCATAGGGGACGACACTCATCTTTTCTCTATCTTCTGCCGTGGTCGGGCATTGAGCCGTGCTCAATCTCGTACCTTGCAATACATGCAAGAACCCCTTCTTTGGCTGATCCATTTTGAACTTCTTCAATATCTTGTCAAGGTACGTACTCTGTGAAAGACCAATAAGGCGTCTCGATCTATCTCTATAGATCTTGATGCCTAATATATAAGAAGCTTCTCTAAGGTCCTTCATTGAAAAACACTTGTTCAAGTAGGCCTTTATGCTTTCCAAGAATTCTATATCATTTCCCATCAACAGTATGTCATCCACATACAATATGAGAAATGGTACAGAGCTCCCACTCACTTTCTTGTAAATGCAGGCTTCTCCATAAGTCTGCGTAAACCCAAACGCTTTGATCATCTCATCAAAATGAATGTTCCAACTCCGAGATGCTTGCACCAGCCCATAAATCGAGCTTTGGAGCTTGCACACCTTGTCAGCATTCTTAGGATCGACAAAACCTTCCGGCTGCATCATATACAATTCTTCCCTAAGGAAACTATTAAGGAATGCCGTTTTGACGTCCATTTGCCATATTTCATAATCATAGAATGCGGCAATTGCTAACATGATTCGGACGGACTTTAGCTTCGCTACGGGTGAGAAAGCCTCATCGTAGTCAACCCCTTGAACTTGTCGATAACCCTTAGCGACAAGCCGAGCTTTACAGATGGTTACGTTACCATCCGCGTCTGTCTTCTTCTTAAAGATCCATTTATTTTCTATGGCTCGCCGATCATCGGGCAAGTCAGTCAAAGTCCATACTTCGTTTTCATACATGGATCCTATCTCGGATTTCATGGCTTCATGCCATTTGTCAGAATCCGGGCCCGCCATCGCTTCTTCATAGTTCGAAGGTTCACCGTTGTCTAACAACATGATTTCCAAGACAGGGTTGCCGTACCACTCTGGTGCGGAACGTGTCCTTGTGGACCTATGAAGTTCAGTAGCAACTTGATCTAAAGTTTCATGATCATTATCTTTAACTTCCTCTCTAGTCGGTGCAGGCACCCCAGGAACATTTTCTTGAGCTGCGCCACTTACCGATTCAAGAGGTAATACTTCATCAAGTTCTACTTTCCTCCCACTTATTTCTTTCAAGAGAAACTCTTTCTCTAGACAGGACCCATTCTTGGCAACAAAGATCTTGCCTTCGGATCTGAGGTAGAAGGTATACCCAATAGTTTCTTTAGGGTATCCTATGAAGACGCATTTTTCCGATTTGGGTTCAAGCTTTTCAGGTTGAAGTTTCTTGACATAAGCATCGCATCCCCAAACTTTTAGAAACGACAGCTTAGGTTTCTTCCCAAACCATAATTCATATGGTGTCATCTCAACGGATTTCGACGGAGCCCTATTTAAAGTGAATGCGGCAGTCTCTAAAGTATAGCCCCAAAATGATAGCGGTAGATCGGTAAGAGACATCATAGATCGCACCATATCCAATAGAGTGCGATTACGACGTTCGGACACACCATTGCGCTGAGGTGTTCCAGGCGGCGTGAGTTGTGAAACTATTCCACATTTTCTTAAGTGTGTGTCAAATTCGTGACTCAAGTATTCCCCCCCACGATCTGATCGCAAGAACTTGATTTTCTTGTCACGTTGATTCTCAACCTTACTCTGAAATTCCTTGAACTTTTCAAAGGTCTCAGACTTGTGTTTCATTAAGTAGACATACCCATATCTACTCAAGTCATCAGTGAGGGTGAGAACATAACGATAGCCACCGCGAGCCTCAACACTCATTGGACCGCACACATCAGTATGTATGATTTCCAATAAGTCGGTTGCTCGCTCCATTGTTCCTGAGAACGGAGTCTTGGTCATTTTACCCATGAGGCATGGTTCGCACGTGTCAAATGATTCGTAATCAAGAGACTCCAAAAGTCCATCTGCATGGAGCTTCTTCATGCGTTTGACATCTATGTGACCAAGGCGGCAGTGCCACAAGTATGTGGGACTATCATTATCAACCTTACATCTTTTGGTATTCACACAATGAATATGTGTAACATTACGCTCGAGATTCATTAAGAATAAACCATTCACCATCGGAGCATGACCATAAAACATATCTCTCATATAAATAGAACAACCATTATTCTCGGATTTAAATGAGTAGCCATCTCGAATTAAACGAGATCCTGATACAATGTTCATGCTCAAAGCTGGCACTAAATAATAATTATTGAGGTTTAAAACTAATCCCGTAGGTAAATGTAGAGGTAGCGTGCTGACGGCGATCACATCGACCTTGGAACCATTCCCGACGCGCATCGTCACCTCGTCCTTCGCCAGTCTCCGCTTATTCCGCAGCTCCTGCTTTGAGTTACAAATGTGAGCAACGGCACCGGTATCAAATACCCAGGAGCTACTACGAGTACTGGTAAGGTACACATCAGTTACATGTATATCACATATACCTTTAGTGTTGCCGGCCTTCTTGTCCGATAAGTATTTGGGGCAGTTCCGCTTCCAGTGACCACTTTCCTTGCAATAAAAACACTCAGTCTCGGGCTTGGGTCCATTCTTTGGCTTCTTCTCGGCAGCTTGCTTACCGGGCGCGGCAACTCCCTTGCCGTCCTTCTTGAAGTTCTTTTTACCCTTGCCTTTCTTGAACTTAGTGGTTTTATTCACCGTCAACACTTGATGTTCCTTTTTGATATCTACCTCCGCTGATTTCAGCATTGAATATACCTCAGGAATGGTCTTTTCCATCCCCTGCATATTGAAGTTCATCACAAAGCTCTTGTAGCTCGGTGGAAGCGACTGAAGGATTCTGTCAATGACCGCGTCATCCGGGAGATTAACTCCCAGCTGAGTCAAGCGGTTATGCAACCCAGACATTTTGAGTATGTGCTCACTGACAGAACTATTTTCCTCCATCTTACAGCTAAAGAACTTGTCGGAGACTTCATATCTCTCGACCTGGGCATGAGCTTGGAAAACCATTTTCAGCTCTTCGAACATCTCATATGCTCCGTGTCTCCCAAAACGCTTTTGGAGCCCCGGTTCTAAGCTGTAAAGCATGCCGCACTGAACGAGGGAGTAATCATCGGCACGTGACTGCCAAGCGTTCATAACGTCTTGGTTCTCTGGGACAGGTGCATTACCTAGCGGTGCTTCTAGGACATAATCTTTCTTGGCAGCTATGAGGATGATCCTCAGGTTCCGGACCCAGTCTGTATAGTTGCTGCCATCATCTTTTAGCTTGGTTTTCTCTAGGAACGCGTTGAAGTTGAGGACAACGTGGGCCATTTGATCTACAAGACATATTGTAAAGATTTTAGACTAAGTTGATGATAATTAAGTTCATCTAATCAAATTACTCAATGAACTCCCACTCAGATAGACATCCCTCCAGTCATCTAAGTGAAACATGATCCGAGTTAACTAGGCCGTGTCCGATCATCACGTGAGACGGACTAGCCAACATCGGTGAACATCTTCATGTTGATCGTATCTTCTATACGACTCATGCTCGACCTTTCGGTCTTCTGTGTTCCGAGGCCATGTCTGTACATGCTAGGCTCATCAAGTCAACCTAAGTGTATTGCGTGTGTAAATCTGGCTTACACCCGTTGTATTCGAACGTTAGAATCTATCACACTCGATCATCATGTGGTGCTTCGAAACAACGAACCTTCGCAACGGTGCACAGTTAGTGGGAACACTTTCTTGAAATTATTACGAGGGATCATCTTATTTAAGCTACCGTCGTTCTAAGCAAATAAGATGTAAAACATGATAAACATCACATGCAATCAAATAGTGACATGATATGGCCAATATCATTTGCTCCTTTTGATCTCCATCTTCGGGGCTCCATGATCATTGTTGTCACCAGCATGACACCATGATCTCCATCATCGTATCTTCTTGAAGTTGTCTCGTCATCTATTACTTCTACTACTATGGCTAACGGTTTAGCAATAAAGTCAAGTAATTACATGACGTTATCACGCATGTCACAAATAAATTAAGACAACTCCTATGGCTCCTGCCGGTTGTCATACTCATCGACATGCAAGTCGTGATTCCTATTACAAGAACATGATCATCTCATACGTCACATATATCATTCATCACATCCTTTGGCCATATCACATCACAAAACACTTGCTGCAAAAACAAGTTAGACGTCCTCTAATTGTTGTCGCAAGTTTTTACGTGGCTGCTATAGGATTCTAGCAAGAACTTTTCTTACCTATGCCAAAACCACAACGTGAATTGCCTATTTCTATTTACCCTTCAAAAGGACCCTGTTCATCGAATCCGATCCGACTAAAGTGCGAGAGACAGACACACGCCAGCCACCTTATGCAACTAGTGCATGTCAGTCGGTGGAACCAGTCTCACGTAAGCATACATGTAAGGTCGGTCCGGGCCGCTTCATCCCACAATGCCGCCGAATCAAGATAAGACTAGTAACGGCAAGATAATTGACAATATCGACGCCCACAACTGCTTTGTGTTCTACTCGTGCATAGAAACTACGCATAGACCTAGCTCATGATGCCACTGTTGGGGAACGTAGCAGAATTTTAAAATTTTCTACGCATCACCAAGATCAATCTATGGAGTCATCTAGCAACGAGGGAGAGAGGAGTGCATCTACATACCCTTGTAGATCGCGCGCGGAAGCGTTCAAGAGAACGGGGTTGATGGAGTCGTACTCGTCGTGATCCAAATCACCGATGACCTAAGTGCCGAACGGACAGGCACCTCCGCGTTCAACACACGTACGGTTGGGAAGACGTCTCCTCCAACTTGATCCAGCAAGGGGGAAGGAGAGGTTGATGAAGATCCAGCAGCACGACGGCGTGGTGGTGGAAGCAACGGTGATCTCGGCAGGGCTTCGCCAAGCGCAGGGAGACGGAGGAGTGTCACGGGAGGGAGAGGGAGAGGCCAGGGGCTTGGGTGCGGCTGCCCTCCCTTCCCCCCACTATATATAGGGTCCCTAGGGGGGGGGCGCCGGCCCTAGGAGATCCAATCTCCTAGGAGGGGCGGCGGCCAAGGGGGTGCCTTGCCCCCCAAGGCAAGGGTGGCGCCCCCACCCCTAGGGTTTCCAACCCTAGGCACAGGGGGAGGCCCAAGGGGGGCGCACCAGCCCACTAGCGGCTAGTTCCCCTCCCACTTCAGCCCATGGGGCCATCCGGTATAGGTGGCCCCACCCGGTGGACCCCCGGGACCCTTTCAGTGGTCCCGGTACAATACTGATTACCCCCCAAACTTTCCCGATGGCCGAAACTTGACTTCCTATACGAGACTCAATCAATCCTTATACAATTCCCTTTGTCAATCGGTACGTTACTTGCCCGAGACTCGATCGTCGGTATCCCAATACCACGTTCAATCTCGTTACCGGCAAGTCACTTTACTCGTACCGTAATGCATGATCCCGTGATCAACCACTTGGTCACATTGAGCTCATTATGATGATGCATTACCGAGTGGGCCCAGAGATACCTCTCCGTCATACGGAGTGACAAATCCCAGTCTCGATTCGTGCCAACCCAACAGACACTTTCGGAGATACCCGTAGTGTACCATTATAGTCACCCAGTTACGTTGTGACGTTTGACACACCCAAAGCACTCCTACGGTATCCGGGAGTTGCACAACCTCATGGTCTAAGGAATGATACTTGACACTCGGAAAAGCTACAGCAAACGAACTACACGATCTTTGAGCTATGCTTAGGATTGAGTCTTGTCCGTCACATCATTCACCTAATGATGTGATCCCGTTATCAATGACATCCAATGTCCATAGTCAGGAAACCATGACTATCTTTTGATCAACGAGCTAGTCAACTAGAGGCTCACTAGGGAAGTGTTTTGGTCTATGTATTCACACATGTATTACGATTTCCGGATAACACAATTATAGCATGAACAATAGACAATTATTATGAACAAAGAAATATAATAATAACCATTTTATTATTGCCTTTAGGGCATATTTCCAACACACGCACCCCACGATTTCCACCCACTCATGTGCCTGATCCGACTTGCTCTGGCTGCGTCCACGACGCGCACATAGACGCCCGAGTCTCAATGAGCCCGCAATGGAATGACGTGTTCACCCTCCTCGTTCGCCAACGATCTAGCCCTACATCTGCGTGTTAGATGCACACGCACATGCACATCCATGTACACACTGACGCACGCACACACAGACTCAGATTCTAGCCAGACACTATCTGGACACGGCCCATACATGTCCTAGATAATGCCTAGACAATGCGCGCGCCGCCACGGACTCGGCCTGGGCGCGCTCACGCCGGTCGCCACTGCCGCGACATGGCTTATTTCCAACATCTTCACTCGAAACTAACTAGTGGTCCCTAGCTCGGTGCAGCTACCAGCTCCGGGTAGGCGACCAGCAGCAGCAACTCCGCAGATTGAGCACCACCACTCAAGATCGGAGAGCCGGAGGGGGGGGGGGTTCTCTTTTTTTTAATATGCGGACGGAGATGTGAGAGGAAGAGAGCGCCGGCGACACGCGCGAGGGAAAGGGCGTGGCAACACAGGCGAGGGAGGAGCTCGAGGAGAGCCGGCGTGGGTGAGAGAAGGCGCCGGCGCCAGCACCGGCAATGTGCGAGGGAGAGATGTGGATGAGTTGCGAGTGAGAGAGGGATGCGAGTGTTTCGCTACCATGTCCCCTACTGAAGTGTCCCCGACCGACATTGGGGAATAAATGGACAACACACTTTTTGTGCGCGACGGAGCGAGTCTGTACTAAATTTTGCTCCGCGATTTATAGAAGTGAACGGAGGGAGTAGTCCGGTAGTTTTCACGCGTAAAGTTTGATCAAATGAATGAGTACAAAGACAATACGGCCAAATTATCATAGATTCGAGTCCAATCGAGACAAAGAGTTTAGCAATATATCATTTTAAAATTTCTATTTACATGACCATATAGCTCCAAGCGCAGAGGCGCCGGCGATTTTGAGCAGAAACGCTGAACAAAAAGAACTGAAGAAATAACCCACGACCTACAAAAGAAGTCTTGTTTCATCTTATTATCCCCTCCGACGCTCTAGAAATCGAACCCGGCTTCGTAGCCTCCGGCCGAGTCGTAGATCGTGTGGGCAATAATCTCACACCAGAACACGCCCAGCCTACTTCATCCCAAACTTGCGGAGGTAGTACTCGTGCTCGTCATCCGAGTCGGACGACTCGTCGCCGGTGCGTTCCCCGGGGAGGTAGACCCGGTACGTCTGGTCAGGGAAGCGAGCCTTCTCCTCCTCCATAAAGATATCCCACCGCGCCACAATCCTGGCCATGATTGTGTCATTGTCTTCCTCCGCGTCCGAGTCGTGGTACACCTTGTCGTACGGCACATCGTCGTCGTCCGAGCCGCAGCAGCAGGCCTTGATGACCCCCGCCTCCTTGGCCGCCTCCGCCTTGGCCTTGCGGATCGCCGCCTCCGCCTCCGCCTCCGCCTCCGCCTTCGCCTTCGCCTTGCGGATCACCTCCTCCTTGTCCGCCTTGGACTTGGCCTTGGCCTTGGTCTTGGCCTTGAGGGACGACACCTCCTCGTTGTCCGCCATGGACTTGGCCTTGAAGATCGCAGCCTCCGGCTCCGCCCTGGCTGGCCCTGACGGTGAACGACCCGAGGCGGCTCTTGGTGTATTGGGGATTTCTCTGTCTCTCTCTCGTTGGGTCTGAAGGAAAACAGGAGGAGGATGAGGCGGCGGGGGCTGGCGTATATATGTCCAGGCGAACAACCCAGGAGCCACCTCGGGTCGGAGTCGGACTCGGCTGGCGTATACACTTTTGTTTTTAGAACCTCTTCTATCATACTCGTTCATTGGGCCCCCATCACTTATTTCTGTCTTTCTACTACTAGCTTGTTGCGTAGTCTTCTCGAAAGAAAAAAATCTACTACCCCTCAAATACAAAAACAAAAACAAAAAGATCTATGCTGGCGTTTTGCCAGCCTCTTTTTGACTAGATATTTCCAATGAGTTCTATTAAAATACATTGCAAAAAGGACATGTAATTTGGAAACAAATTTCCAGACTTTTAAAAGTGTTTGTGAATTTCAAAATTCATGAATTTTTAATATGTTAGCAAGCTAAAAATTTCGAATTTCAGGAAATAATCGGGACCCCCAAAAGTTTTAAGATTGTTTTCCCCCTGAATTTAAAAATATTCCTGGATTAAAAAATTCATAAATTTACATAAAAACTTCATAATTTTTTTAAAAAATCCTGAATTCTCAAAAATCTTCATGAATTTTAAATATATGGTCACAAAAATTAAATATGTTTATGGATTCAAAACCAATTTCCGAATATGAAAAAATATTCGTGAATACGAAAGAAATCAAAAAATTTAAAAATGTTCATGAATGAATTTCAAATATAATCATGAATTGAAAAGAAAGTAAAATAAAGATAAAAAATAAAAAAGGGAGAAACCTATTAAATCAGCAAAGAAAAATCGAAAAAAGATTTTCGCTGGAGAGAAGCTTCTAGAAGCAAACCTTCCCAAAACCGATGGGAGAAAGAACAATAGGCCGATCTATGATGCCCACGCACGGAATAGAAAATCCCACTGATGCTAGACGAGGACTTTCCAATAAAAAGAAAAGCAAAAAAAAACTACAGCTTGCAAACTTATGTTGTGAAGTGTAAAAAAACACTTGGTCCCACCACTAAGGGCATGCTCTTTGTGTTACACCATTTTACATTGCCACTAGTAACTATAAATGAAAAAGACTCAGAGTAGGGGTTTCCCTACTATTTTTTGTCAAAGAAAAGTGTGCTCAAGGACGAGTATCTCTCTCTCTTCTCTACTATGGTTGTTTGCTCCCTACTATGTAGTATATAGTATGACTTTAATGGTTATATCACCATAAAATTGATTCGTATGCCGACAAGGTTAAATGAAACATCGAAGATCAAAAGGCAAAGTAGGGAATAAGACTTCTCTGTTTCGTCAAATAACATGGGGGACCTACAAGAAGATTCAATACTTAAGTTCCTACTCAAATCAATTTAGCGTTGAAAGCGAAAGGTTGGGCCTAAATATTGCTCTTTGGGGTAAAGGTTGGACCTTTTTTTTCTTTGAACCATAGTGTAAGTTGGGGATCTTTTTTTCTTCTTCTAAAATTACTTCAAACTACTTCCTCACATGTTTTAGTATTTCCATGCATTGCAAATTCATCAGGTCCTATTAAACTATTTTTGTAATGATGCAAACCATGATTTATGTACCTTTTACACTGCATGTTTGCATTTGCTTTCATTAATATCATGTTTTTCCCCAATGCCAGCTACCTGGTCTTCTTAGCAGTTAATACAAACTTGAAGTTTATGAAGAATTTTGGTGGTCCTTTTGATGAATGCCCAATTATTTTGCTATCCATCATGCCATGATTCAATATTTGACAAAAATAAATATTGGTACTATCTTTATCAACTGAGAAATTGTTCAAACCTCTCATTTGTGGAGTGATATTGATTTCTAGTGACTGGAGCAGTTGTTCAGCTATTTTAACTCTAGGTTGGTTTGCTAACAAGTTATTCACATTCATATGCATCAAGGATTTAGTTTAAGATTATATTTTTCATTAGTGTTAGGTAAATATTGCAATTTGGTACTTGGTACATTTTTTTGGCTTAGCTAATGCCAGTGTGCTTTGGTATAGGTCTGACCTCTCCTTCCCGCATATAGTTCTTTTCTTGCTTTTTCCTGGCTTGATTTGTTTGGCAACCATGTTTTCTTACTATTGGAAACGAATATTTTGGCAATGCAACTCAATGTATTGATCGGTGCATAGCGCACGTATATATGGAGTACAAGGTGGGCCACAACCTCAACTATACAATGACTAGGAGGTGGGCCGGACTATACAATATACATGCACAAACCATATATTCAACACCCCCCCCCCCCAGTCGAAGCGTCGCCGGAGACGCAAAGACTGGACCTGAACTCCTCGAAAACAGAAGTAGGCAGTCCTTTTGTCATAACACCGGCAAACTATTGCGCCGTCGGGACGTGGAGGACCCGGATGCGCCCAAGGGCCACCTGCTCACGAACAAAGTGTATGTCGAGCTCAATGTGATTCGTTCGTCGATGATGGACCGGGTTGGCGGAGAGGTACACGGCGGAGACGTTGTCGCAGTAGACGAGCGTGGCCTTGTGAACATCACAAAGCAACTCCTAGAGCAGCTGACGAAGCCAAGAGCATTCGGCAACAGCGTTAGCCACTGCCCTATACTCTGCCTTAGCACTCGAGCGAGAGACTGTGGGTTGTCGCTTGGAAGACCAAGAGATCAGAGACGGCCCAAGGTAGACACAATACCCCGAAGTGGGGCGCCGTGTGTCCGGGCAGCCAGCCCAGTCCGCATCAGAGTAGGCGACGAGGTCGGTAGAGGCGGATGCCGTCAGTGTAAGTCCCATGGACGTAGTGCCGCGCATGTAACGGAGGATATGCTTCACCAAGGTCCAGTGAGAGTCACGCGGAGCATGCATGTGAAGACAGACCTGCTGAACAGCATACTGCAAGTCGGGGCGCGTCAGAGTGAGGTACTGCAAGGCACCCACAATGGAGCGATAGAAGGCCGCGTCGGATGCCAGAGAGCCCTCCAGAGCTGAAACTTGGCCTTGGTGTCAACATGCGTGGGAGAAGGCTTACAGTTAAGCATGCCAGCACGATCGAGAAGCTCATGGGCGTGACGCTGCTCGTGCAGAAAGAACCCATCTGGCCGTCGAACCACCTCAATGTCGAGGAAGTAGTGGAGGGGCCCCAAGTCCTTCAGGGCAAACTCATCGCGAATACGAGCAGTAAGCCGCTGGAGAAGCGCGACAGTGGAAGCCGTCAGGATGATGTCGTCGACGTAGAGCAACAAGTAGGCCGTGTCAACCCCGTGATGGTACACGAAGAGGGACGCGTCGGAGCGGGTCGATGTAAATCCGAGCGTCTGCAGGAAAGCAGCGATGCACTCGTACCAGGCCCGAGGCGCCTGCTTCAACTCGTAAAGAGAACGGGAGAGCAAGCACACATGGTCCGGATGTGTGGCGTCGACAAAGCCGGTGGGCTGCTCACAGAACACCTGCTCGGCGAGGTGGCCGTGCAAGAAGGCGTTGGAGACGTCCAACTGATGCATGGGCCAAGCTCGGGAGACGGCCAACTGAAGCACGGTGCGGATCGTGCCCGGTTTAACAACCGGAGCAAAAGTGTCGGTGAAGTCCACGCCCGCACGTTGCCGAAAGCCTCGAACCACCCAGCGAGCTTTGTAGCGCTCGAGAGTCCCGTCGGGATGAGACTTATGCCGAAAGACCCACTTGCCCGTGATGATGTTGGCACGAGGTGGCCGAGGGACAAGCTGCCAGGTGCGGTTCCATTGGAGCGCATCGAACTCTTCCTGCATCGCAGCGAGCCAATGAGGGTCCCGAAGGGCGGCTCGAGCTGACGATGGGAGAGGGGATGGCTCGGAGACGGAAGCGGCGAAAAGATACTCATCACTGGTGTACCGCGTACTCGGGCGGAAGGTACCGGCCCGAGAGCGAGTCATCGGGCGGGGCAGCGAGTCCGGGGCAAGGACGAAGAAGAGCCCGCCGCCACTGATGCCGCGGCTGAGATCGCGGGTGAGGCCGCCGCGGGCGAGGCCGCCGGCGAGGGCGCGGGGAAGGCCGCCGTGGGCGAGGCCGCCACGGGCTGTCACGACCGGTTTTCCAATAAAAATATTTATTGAGAAACCAATCTTTTGAGTCCAGTATGAGAAAATTTCTCCTTACCGGTAGACAAATTCTTGATACAATAAGCCAGTAGCATAAAATGTATTACAGGGTCGAGCTACGGTTGCTCAACCAAATTATTACAAACACGCCAATAATTATACATAAAGGCGGACACGACACAGTGGTGTGGAGGCATACTACTGACTCGAGGATAGGGCGGTGGTGGAAAAACACAGCGGGGAGTGAGATACATGACTCTAAAACTGGCCTCTCATCGAGCGTCAAGGCGAGGCTCAATGAATTTATTTGGTAGCGGAAGCGGATATAATATAGTGACCAAGTCCAGGGTCGCACGAGACTGACTGGGATTCCTCTAGGCGTCGGACTCGCTATCGAACTCTTCATCCATGAGATCGCCTTCGTCAGCATCTGGCCAAATCAACAAGCCAGTGAGTACTTTGAAAGTACTCGCAAGACAGTTCGGACGTAAGATATAACAAATGCATGCATGAATGCGTCACGATTAATTCACAAATGTACATTCAAAAAAATTGCATAACGAAGTAAGGAAAAGGGAAACGGCGGTAGTCCGCCTGAAATCCCAAAACATAAATGAAAGTCGATCGGGTGTCTGAAGCGTCGCCTCGAAGGGTGGACAATTAAATATAAGAAAATGATGCCACAGTCGGGCGTCTTAGCGAAACCACATAAAGGGCTCTAAAAGAAATGCCACAGTCGGACGTCTGAGCGACATCACAGAAAGGGCTTTAAAAGAAATGCCACAGTCGGACGTCTGAGCGACATCACAGAAAGGGCTTTAAAAGAAATGCCACAGTCGGACGTCTGAGCGACATCACAGAAAGGGCTTTAAAAGAAATGCCACAGTCGGACGTCTGAGCGACATCATAGAAAGTGCTTTAAAAAAATGCCACAGTCGGACGTCTGAGCGACATCACAGAAAGGGCTTTCAAAGAAATGCCATAGTCGGACGTCTGAGCGACATCACAGAAAGGGCTTTAAAAGAAATGCCACAGTCGGACGTCTGAGCGACATCACAGAAAGGGCTTTAAAAGAAATGCCACAGTCGGACGTCTGAGCGACATCACAGAAAGGGCTTTAAAAAAAATGCCACAGTCGGACGTCTGAGCGACATCACAGAAAGGGCTTTAATTCACAAGTAAATAATACTCATAATCGTCATTCAATTCATGAAAATAAACGGGTTAGTCCATCCATAGGAAATATCTTTTAACCGGAATTAGCACTCATACGATTCACCGGAGTCTCTGTCATCAAAACTGGCACTTGTCAGGATAAGATGGTACTAAACTTGGACATAGAATAGATGATTCAAGGAAATATATGACTCTGCAGAGTTTGTACAAAATTTTCCCACAGCCAACGGATTTCCGTAGTCACGAAGGACTCGTTCCGTTTACGGTATTTCGGAAGAAACACAGCTAACCAGTACACACCCATCATACCTCTCGATGCTAGGAATCACCCTAGACATCGTCCAAGAAAAACTTTTGAGACGGGGAGATCACAATCTCGAATAGCATGGGATCAAATTTATATACGCGCGCTCTAAGGGGTGCCCCCCTCTCGGTCCCAACCGGAAACACCCATGCCCCCTGACCGGATGACTGGCTTTAATCCAGGGCCATGGAACCATCATCCCGGCCTCTCCTTTTGGTGTGTACCAGGAAAGCGGTTCGCAACTTACTAAACCATATTCCTTGCGGAAAACATGTGGTAGTACAGGGAAGGAAATGGGAGGAACTGGACCGATACGGCTTGACACTGCAGTCACTTAGCCTGGCATAAGACTGGCATGCTACAACACTGCCATCTTACCCATCCTTACGCCAACACATGGCCATTCATATTCGCATCCATCCACTTATGGTTCATCGGACTCACTTACCTAGACAATGCATGGAAATAACGTTCATCGGTATGCTCATCAACATGCCATGAGACTAACTAAATGCAAAAGATGCCAAGACACTCATCATATCAAAAGTTCGAACATGCTTGCCTCGTTCGGAGTAGTCGGAGCCTAGCTCGGTGAAGTTTGCGGTCCCGTCACCTCCTTCGGTATCTACGGTATAAAGAAAATATATGTGCTATCGTAAATACCGTGAGGTGCAAAAAAAAGTATTCCAAATTTTTTTCAAATAAATATGATAAAAAACTAGACAGAAATCTGAAGAGAACAGAAAAAGAATCAATCAAAAATATTATTCTGTTTAAAAGTTATAAAGGTTTTTGTCCAGGGACTCATCTGTAATGAAACAGAAAGTTCCTAGGGGCTAGCTTATAAAAACAGAAGACGTTCCAGTATTGAATACGCCAGCCCAGAGGGGAAAACGCATTTTGCCTGAAGGCGCTACCAGAAAACGTTTCACATAGAGATGACAGAGAGGCTGACGGTGGGGTCCCACTCGTCAGGTTTAATTTTTCAAAAGGGAGGGACGAGGCTCGTCGGCGCCCGAGAGCCACGGTGGTCGCCGGCGGCGATCCACGGCGAGGTAGGGGGATCGGAGGGTACCTCCGTGATCAGGGCTCCTTCCCGCGTCGGTTGGTGGTGGTGGTCGCCGGCGAGTACCACGTCGACGGCGAGCTTTGCTCCGGCGGACGGCGGCTCGGGTGGTCGAGGGACTCGTCGGAGAGGGCTGCAGAGATCAAATTGAGGAGGGGGTTAGGCTCCTGGTAGCTAGAGGGAGTAATAGACGGGGTTAGAGCGCCGGAGATGGCCTCACCGGAGCGAATCGTGGTGGAGGCCGAGGCGGATCGGGGCAGCCGGAGTTGGGGGAGGAGACCTCCTCAAGGTCCTCCTAGTGGCCTGGCGGGGCGTTGGTGAGGTGTAGTGATGATGCGTGCACGAGGGTGAGCTCGGGGGCACTTTATATAGGTGGTCCGAGGCGGTGGCCGTGAACGGCGGCGCAGGGCTTGGTCGGGGTAATTAGGACGTTGTGCGTCATCGTGGAGGTCCACGGTTCCGTTTTTGTGCTAATCGAGCTGGAGTTTGGTGCTTTGGGGGTGAGTTCGACAGAACGGGGCAACGCGGGCCCATCGGCGGCAGGGAGCGCGTCCCGTTCTTGCCGGCCATGGTGGCGGTGCCACGGGCGTGCGCTGGCACGCATGAGGCCACGCGGAGAGCAGAGGGGCGATGGGCGGCGCGGAACGGCGTTGAGCCGCCGTTCTTGTCCCCTGTCGGCTGTAACAGGGTCTCGGCCGCCGCAAGACATGCCGGCGCGGGCGGCCAGGGGCGCCACCGACACCGGGAAGACGCCAAGCGCGCGTGCGGGGGTGCTGGCCAGGGAGAAGAGGCCGCGCGCAACGCGCCAAGCGCACTGTCGACGCGTGAGTGAAGCTGACTGACGAAGAACAACACTGAAATCTGAATTTACTGAATTTGCAAAGGAACAGTGCAGCTCAGGTGTTCGACAGAATGCTTTTGGCCTCTGGGGATTTTTCCTTGAGCTGATTTTTGGTGGAGTGGCTTCTCATTGCTCAATTAGGCTGCCTGAATTTTGGTGGAATTTTTGGAGAAGTGTAGATATGAATTTCACCAAATTTGGCAAATCTGGTCCAAACTTGCAGAGACTGAATTTTGAAAATTTTGAAAAGGGGAGGAGTGGATCAAGATGGTTCTGGGTTGTGGGTTCAAAGAACTATCCAGGAGAGTTGGTTTGAGGTAAATACTCAAAAGCAAAAGGGTACTTGCTTTGAAAATCACTCTGGCTCCAAATAATTTTCAGAAATGATTTGAGGGGAAAAAATAATTAGAATAAAATCCAAAACTTGCTTGGATGAGTTGGGACAGAGATCTTAGGTTGATTTCAAGGAGGAGGGGAGGTTTTGGAGGGGTTTTACCATATGGGCAAAATACAAAATCATGGGTGGTTTCTAGGGTATGAAAATCCAAATTTTCATAGAGTTTCTTTTTAAAAGAAAAAGATCAAACTCCCAAAATAATTTGAGAGGGAACCAACAGAGGAGAAGTTTCAAAATATCAAACACCAAAGTTTGAAGAAAAAAATAAAATCCTTGCCAAAGAAAAGGAAGTTTTTAAGAGGAAGGTTTTCTGGAAAAAAATATTTTAAAAGCCTTCAAAAAGGAATTCAACAAAGTTTTTGATGAAAACCAATTAAAATTTTGGGAGTGTCACACGGGCGAGGCCACCGGCGAGGGCACGGGGGGCGCCGAGGAGGCCCGCGCCGATGGTGGCGCAGGGGGCGTCGCAGGCGCCGGGAGGGGTGCAGTCCCTTAGGAAACCGGCCGGGGAGGAACTCGACCCGGGGCACGGGGGGCACCCTCAAAGCCAGGAGGTGGCCCGAGAGAGGCGCCCGAGCGGCCGTCACCAGGAGCGGGCAAGGCCGCAACATCCGAAGGTACCTGCTGAAACGGAAAAACCATCTCATCAAAGTAAACATGTCAGGAAGTGATGACCCGATGTGCGATAGGATCATAGCAGCGGTAGCCTTTGGTGTTGGGGGGATAGCCAAGAAAAATACAGGCTACGGGCCGTGGTGCGAGCTTATGAGAAGTAGTGGAAGCGATGCTAGGGTAGCACAAGCAACCGAAAATGTGAAGCTCGGTGTAGGAAGGTGGCGTGCCGAACAAAATATGATGAGGAGCAAAATTCCCGCGAGTGCGATAGGGACGGATGTTGAGGAGTAGTGATGCGGTGGCGAGCGCGTCAGGCCGGAAACGTGGTGGCACGTTGGCGTGAAAGAGGAGGGTGCGAACGCAGTCATTAAGAGTGCGAAGCACGCGCTCAGCGCGGCCATTTTGTTGCGAAGTGTACGGGCAAGTGAGACGAAAAATCGTGCCGTGTGTGGCGAGAAGGTTGCGGATTTCAAGATTATCGAACTCCTTCCCGTTGTCTGTTTGCAACGCATGAATGGGGCGACCAAACTGCATGGAGACATAGGAGTAGAATGCGGTGAGAGTGGAAACAGAATCCGACTTTCGCCGCAACGGGAAGGTCCACACATAGTGCAAAAAATCATCAAGGATAACAAGATAATAGAGATAGCCCGTGTTACTTGCAACAGGAGAGGTCCAAACATCACTATGAATTAACTCAAATGGGTATGAAGCAACATGCGAGGAAGTACTAAAGGGTAAACGAGTATGTTTGTCGAGACGACAAGCATGACAAGTGTGATCGTCAATCTTATTACACATGAATGAAAAACTGCGAAGAATATGATGAGGGGTGGCAGGGTTGGGATGACCGAGATGAGCATGCCAACGGTCCACTCCAGCGGAAAGCACCATGGGTGCAGCGACGGAGGATGTGGAGGAGTGGACGGGGTAGAGATCGTCGGGGCTGTCACATCGGTGGAGCACCATCCGGGTACGGGCATCCTTAACAGAAAAGCCAAACATGTCAAATTCAACGGTGACAGGATTTTCACGTGTAAGAGAACGAACAGAAACAAGATTTTTAATGATGTCAGGTGAAACGAGTACGTTAGAAAGATGTAATGGAACGGAGTTAGAAGGAAAAGCAGCATGGCCGACATGAGTGATGGGCATGGAAGAACCGTCGCCCACGGTAATGCGAGCAGCAGTGTGAACAGGGTGAGCGGTAAGAAGGTTACCGGGGTTGGCGGCCATGTGAGCCGTGGCTCCGGTGTCCATGTACCAGTGGCCACCGCCGGTGTACTACTGTGGCGTGGGGGCAGTGTGGAGGGTCGCTAGTAGCGCGGGGTCCCATGGTGCCGGCGGGAGGGCCGGGGCCGACGACAGAGGCTGTGGCGGCGGCGCAACGAGCCCACCGGTCGGAGGCAGCCCATAGGCCGCCGAGGGGCCGTAGAGCGGCGCCGGCGGATACGCCTGAGGGGCCGCGTACAGAGCCTGATGAGGGGTCGGGCGGGCACCAAAAACACCAGGGACGGGGGCGCGCGGTATGGGCATGGAGTATGCGTGAACAACCCCCGTCCAGGGGTTCTGGCCAGCCTGCCAGGGCACCGGCGGGAGCGGGTGCTGCGGCCTTGTGCGGCGCCCCGCCATGGGCAGCTGGCGGCTGCTGCTGCTGCTTGCGGCCACCTCGGCCGCGACGCCCGCCCCGGCGCTGCTACTGCTCGGCGGGGGGCGGCGGAGGGGCCTGCGGCGGCGCGGGATATGGGAACCCGGGCGATGGCTGCACGTGGAGGGGCCCCTGGGCAGGCCGCGGCGGGGGAGTCGGAGCGGTGGGCGGCGCACCGCCGCGGGTTCCGGCGGTGAAAGTCGTACCGGTGGCCCGAGCGCGCGACATCCGCATCCTCTTCTCCTCCAGCTTCAGGTACGCGACGATCTTGGGGAAGGTCGGGTTGGTGATGAGAGGGATGTTGGAGGTGGCGTTCCCGAAGTCTTCGTTCAGGCCGGCGATGAGAGTGTTGAGGAGGAGCTCATCGGAGACCTACTCGCCGAGGTCACGGAGCTCATCGACAAGCTTCTTGAGGCACATGCAATAATCGTCGACCGACGAGTCAAGCTGCTGGCACCCAAAAAACTCGTCGTGCAAGAAGACCTTGCGTTGGAGCGCGTTGTCGGTGAAGAGGCCGTTGAGCTTAGTCCAAACGGCGTGAGCGTCATCATCGACGGAGACCACAATGTGGAAGAGGTCCTTCAAGATGGTGGTGTAGAACCAGAGGATAAGAGTGGCGTCGATGGACGTCCATTCCTCATCGTCCTCCATGAAGCGGGAGTCCACGGAGCCATCGATGTGATCCCGGAGATTGTACTCACGGAACACAAGGGAGAAGTACGTCTTCCAGGCATAGTAGGTGGAGGTAAGTTGATCGAGAACGACGGGAACCCGAGCGAGGATATTGAGATCACAGATGACGACGGGATCGGGGCCGTCGAAGGGGTTGGTGCGGCGGCTGCGGGTGGTACCGTGGGAGGCCATGGCCGAGAGGGGAGGGCGGCGGCGCGTGGTGAAGCGGCGCGGCGGGAGGGATGGTGACGCGGCGCGGGTGGCGGCGCTGCGGGTTGCGGGCGAAAGCGCGAGGCGACGGCGGCACACAGGGGGGCGGCGGCACGAAGTGGCGGCGGCGGCGGGTGGCGGCGGCGGCAGGAGTTAGGGTTAGGATCGTAGGTCTGATACCATGTTGGAAACGAATATTTTGACAATGCAACTCAATGTATTGATCGGTGCATAGCGCACGTATATAAGGAGTACAAGGTGGGCCACAACCTCAACTATACAATAACTAGAAGGTGGGCCGGACTATACAATATAGATGCACAAACCATATATTCAACACTTACCAAACAAGCTATAATATAATGGTGGTGTTATGACCTACTTGTTTTTTGGCGCACGGCCAATTTGGTATCTCTTGCATTTGAGGGACTAAGCTTCTTGCGAGGAGGGTTCTTAAGGGGACACAATGACTATGAGGAGGTTGGTCAATTAGTGTGTCATTATGCTGCTTTTTGTTATCCTATGGCAATGCACGTACATTTAGCTAGTAATATTAAAAAGCACGAGAGTTGAGTTGGATCGATGCAAAGAAAATCAACCCATTAGCTAGCCCTACAGATCATCTCGATCTCATGGCCCATGACGCTCTAATGTTGTATCTCCACTCATTAACCACATATACTACATCTGACAATCAAAATCAACCCAATGGATGAATCAAACAGCGACAATGCAACCCCAAAAATGTGTGCCCCACTCCCACTCTCACGCTCGGAATACACGAGGAGCCCCATCCTCCACGGTGACCTCTTACAAACGCCCCACGCTTTCAAACGATGGCCCCAATCACCCATCCCATGTCGCCACAACTTCACCCCAAAGCAGGGCAGAGCTGGAGCTAATGTTACCAGATGCACCACATAGTCATGGCATAAAAAATTGAAGCAACCATGTATTGAATAAAGGTGTGTTCCACCAAACAACATTTTAGAACACATTATTATAAGTTCCACCACATTATTATAAGTTTCCAACGTTAAGAGCATCTACAACCGCGATGGGAAAATTCGGCCCCTCAAAAGCCCGCGGACGCGCCCAGGCACGACCGTGGACGCTGACCGGTCACGCCTCAAATAATGCAATCCACATCCGGATACCTTAAACTAGAAGCCTCAAATCCATATTATTACATGAAGGGAATATGTCCTAGAGGCAATAATAAAGTTATTATTTATTTCCTTATATCATGATAAATGTTTATTATTCATGCTAGAATTGTATTAACCGGAAACATAATACATGTATGAATACATAGACAAACAGTATGTCACTAGTATGCCTCTACTTGACTAGCTCGTTGAATCAAAGATGGTTAAGTTTCCTAGCCATAGACATGAGTTGTCATTTTATTAACGGGGTCACATCATTAGAGAATGATGTGATTGACTTGACCCATTCCGTTAGCATAGCACTTGATCGTTTAGTTTGTTGCTATTGCTTTCTTCATGACTTATACATGTTCCTATGACTATGAGATTATGCAGCTCCCGTTTACCGGAGGAACACTTTGTGTGCTACCAAACGTCACGACGTAATTGGGTGATTATAAAGGTGCTCTACAGGTGTCTCCGAAGGTACTTGTTGGGTTGGCGTATTTCGAGATTAGGATTTGTCACTCCGATTGTCGGAGAGGTATCTCTGGGCCCTCTCGGTAATGCACATCACTTAAGCCTTGCAAGCACTGCAACTAATGAGTTAGTTGCGGGATGATGTATTACAGAACGAGTAAAGAGACTTGCCGGTAATGAGATTGAACTAGGTATTGAGATACCGACGATCGAATCTCGGGCAAGTAACATACCGATGACGAAGGAAACAACGTATGTTGTTATGCGGTTTGACCGATAAAAATCTTCATAGAATATGTAGGAGACAATATGAGCATCCAGGTTCCGATATTGGTTATTAACCGGAGACGTGTCTCGGTCATGTCTACATAGTTCTCGAACTCATAGGGTCCGCACGCTTAATGTTCCGATGACGGTTATATTATGAGTTTATGAGTTTTGATGTACCGAAGGTTGTTCGGAGTCCCGGATGTGATCACGGACATGACGAGGAGTCTCGAAATGGTCGAGACATGAAGATTGATATATTGGACGACTATATTCGGACACCAGAATGGTTCCGGGGGTTATCGGATATATACCGGAGTACCGGGGGGTTACCGGAACCCCCCCGGGGGTTATTGGGCCTCATGGGCCCAAAGTGGTGGAAGAGGAGAGGCAGCAGGAGGTGGCGTGCGGCCCCCCTTGCCCCAATCCGAGTTGGGAAAGGGGAGGGGGCGCGGCCCCCCTTCTCCTTCCTTCTCTCCACCTCCTTCTTCCCCCTTCTCCTAGTTGGAATAGGAAAGGGGGGCAAAACCTACTTGGAGTAGGATTGCCCCCCTGGGTGCGCCTCCTCCTCTTGGTCGCCCCCTCCTCCTGCCCCCTTTATATACGGAGGAGGGGGGCACCCCATAGACACAACAATTGATCAAGTTGATCTTTTAGCCGTGTGCGGTGCCCCCCTCCATCATAGTCCACCTCGACAATACTATAACAGTGCTTAGGCGAACCCCTGCGTTGGTAGAACATCAACATCGTCACCACGCCGTCGTGCTGACGAAACTCTCCCTCAACACTCGGCTGGATCGGAGTTCGAGGGACGTCATCGGGCTGAACGTGTGCTGAACTCGGAGGTGCCGTGCATTCGGTACTTGATCGGTCAGATTGTGAAGACGTACGACTACATCAACCGCGTTGTGCTAACGCTTCCGCTTTCGGTCTACGAGGGTACGTAGACAATACTCTCCCCTCTCGTTGCTATGCATCACCATGATCTTGCGTGTGCGTAGGAAAATTTTGAAATTATTACGTTCTCCAACAGTGGCATCCAAGCCAGGTTTTATGCGTTGATGTAATATGCACGAGTAGAACACAAGTGAGTTGTGGGCGATATAAGTCATACTGCTTACCAGCATATCACACTTTGGTTCGGCGGTATTGTTGGATGAAGCGGCCCGGACCGACATTACGCGTACGCTTACGCGAGACTGGTTCTACCGACGTGCTTTGCACACAGGTGGCTGGCGGGTGTCAGTTTCTCCAACTTTAGTTGAACCGAGTGTGGCTATGCCCGGTCCTTGAGAAGGTTAAAAAAGCACTAACTTGACAAACTATCATTGTGGTTTTGATGCGTAGGTGAGAACGGTTCTTGAAGGAAATATGCCCTAGAGGCAATAATAAAGCTATTATTTATTTCCTTATTTCATGATAAATGTTTATTATTCATGCTAGAATTGTATTAACCGGAAACATAATACATGTGTGAATACATAGACAAACAGAGTGTCACTAGTATGCCTCTACTTGACTAGCTCGTTAATCAAAGATGGTTATGTTTCCTAACCATAGACAAAGAGTTGTTATTTGATTAACGAGGTCACATCATTAGTTGAATGATCTGATTGACATGACCCATTCCATTAGCTTAGCACCCGATCGTTTAGTATGTTGCTATTGCTTTCTTCATGACTTATACATGTTCCTATGACTATGAGATTATGCAACTCCCGTTTGCCGAAGGAACACTTTGGGTGCTACCAAACGTCACAACGTAGCTGGTGATTATAAAGGAGCATTACAGGTGTCTCCAAAGGTAGATGTTGGGTTGGCGTATTTCGAGATTAGGATTTGTCACTCCGACTGTCGGAGAGGTATCTCTGGGCCCTCTCGGTAATGCACATCACATAAGCCTTGCAAGCATTGCAACTAAGATGTTAGTTGTGAGATGATGTATTGCGGAACGAGTAAAGAGACTTGCCGGTAACGAGATTGAACTAGGTATTGGATACCGACGATCGAATCTCGGGCAAGTAACATACCGATGACAAAGGGAACAACGCATGTTGTTATGCGGTCTGACCGATAAAGATCTTCGTAGAATATGTAGGAGCCAATATGGGCATCCAGGTCCCGCTATTGGTTATTGACCGGAGACGTGTCTCGGTCATGTCTGTATTGTTCTCGAACCGTAGGGTCCGCACGCTTAAGGTTTCGATGACAGTTATATTATGAGTTTATGAGTTTTGATGTACCGAAGGAGTTCAGAGTCCCGGATGAGATCGGGGACATGACGAGGAGTCTCGAAATGGTCGAGACGTAAAGATCGATATATTGGACGACTATATTCGGACTTCGGAAAGGTTCCGAGTGATTCGGGTATTTTTCAGAGTACCGGAGAGTTGCGGGAATTCGCTGGGAGAAGTAATGGGCCTTGATGGGCTTTAGTGGGAAGAGGAAAAAAGGCTGCTGCGCCCCCCCTCCCCTCTAGTCCGAATTGGACTAGGGAAAAGGGGGCCGGCCACCTTTCCTACTCCTCCACTTGCTTCTCCCTTCCTCCCCTCTTGATGGACTCCTACTAGGACTTGGAGTCCTAGTAGGACTCCCATCCTGGCCGCACCAATGGCCTTGGCCGGCCTCCTCCTTCTCCATCCTTTATATACTGAGGCAAGGGGCACCCCATAGACACACAAGTTGATCCTCGTGATCGTTCCTTAGCCGTGTGCGGTGCCCCCTTCCACCATATTCCACCTCGGTCATATCATAGCGGTGCTTAGGCGAAGCCCTGCGATGGTAGAACATCAAGATCGTCACCACACCGCCGTGCTGACGGAACTCCTCCCCGAAGCTTTGCTGGATCAGAGTCCGGGGATCATCATCGAGCTGTACGTGTGCTAAGAACTCGGAGGTGCCGGAGTAACGGTGCTTGGATCGATCGGATCGGGAAGAAGACGTACGAATACTTCCTCTACGTTGTGTGATCGCTTCCGCAGTCGGTCTGCGTGGGTACGTAGACAACACTCTCCCCTCTCGTTGCTATGCATCACCATGATCTTGCGTGTGCGTAGGAAATTTTTGAAATTACTACGTCCCCCAACAGTTCTTGCTCAGCCCGTAGCAGCCACGTAAAACTTGCAACAACAAAGTAGAGGACGTCTAACTTGTTTTTGCAGGGCATGTTGTGATGTGATATGGTCAAGACGTGATGAGATATAAGTTGTTGTATAAGATGATCATGTTTTGTTGAAGTTATCGGCAACTGGCAGAAGCCTTATGGTTGTCTCTTTATTGCATAAGATGCAAGCGCCAAATAATTGCTTTACTTTATCGCTATGCAATAGCAATAGTTGCAAGAGCAATAGTTGGCGAGACGACCATGTGACGACACATTGATATAGATCAAGATGATGGAGATCATGGTGTCATGCCGGTGACGATGGAAATCATGACGGTGCTTTGGAGATGGAGATCAAAGGCACAAGATGATGATGGCCATATCATGTCACATATTTTTGATTGCATGTGATGTTTATCTTTTATACATCTTATCTTGCTTTGATTGACGGTAGCATTATAAGATGATCTCTCACTAAATTATCAAGGTATAAGTGTTCTCCCTGAGTATGCACCATTGCGAAAGTTCTTCGTGCTGAGATACCACGTGATGATCGGGTGTGATAGGCTCTACGTTCAAATACAATGGGTGCAAAACAGTTGCACACGCGGAATACTCAGGTTAAACTTGACGAGCCTAGAATATAACAGATATGGCCTCAGAACACTGAGATCGAAAGGTCGAGCGTGAATCATATAGTAGATATGATCAACATAGTGATGTTCACCATTGAAACTACTCCATCTCATGTGATGATCGGACATGGTTTAGTTGATATGGATCACGTGATCACTTAGAGGATTAGAGGGGTGTCTATCTAAGTGGGAGTTCTTAAGTAATATGATTAATTGAACTTAAATTTATCATGAACTTAGTCCTAGTAGTATTAGCATATCTATGTTGTAGATCAATAGCTCGCGTTTAGCTCCCCTGTTTTTTTATATGTTCCTAGAGAAAACTAAGTTGAAATATGTTAGTAGCAATGATGCGGATTGGATTCGTGATCTGAGGTTTATCCTCATTCCTGCACAGAAGAATTATGTCCTTGATGCACCGCTAGGTGACAAACCTATTGCAGGAGCAGATGCAGATGTTATGAATGTTTGGCTAGCTCAATATGATGACTACTTAATAGTTTAGTGCACCATGCTTAAATGGCTTAGAATCGGGACTTCAAAGATGTTTTGAACGTCATGGACCATATGAGATGTTCCAGGAGTTGAAGTTAATATTTGAAGCAAATACCCAAGTTGAGAGATATGAAGTCTCCAACAAGTTCAATAGCTAAAAGATGGAGGAGAATAGCTCAAGCAGTGAGCACGTGCTCAGATTGTCTGGGTACTACAATCGCTTGAATCAAGTGGGAGTTAATCTTCCAGATAAAATAGTGATTGACAAAATTCTCTAGTCACCATCACCAAGTTAGTAGAACTTCGTGATGAACTATAATATGCAAGGGATAACTGAAACAATTCCCAAGCTCTTCGTGATGCTGAAATCGACAAAGGTAGAAATCAAGAAAAGTATCAAGTGTTGATGGTAAACAAAACCACTAGTTTCAAGTAAAGGGACAAAGGGAAGAAAGGGGAACTTCAAGAACAACGGCAAACAAGTTGCTGCTCAAGTGAAAAACCCAAGTCTGGACCTAAGCCTGAAACTGAGTGCTTCTACTGCAAAGGGACTGGTCACTGGAAGCGTAACTACCCCAAGTAATTGGCGGATAAGAAGAATGGCAAAGTGAACATAACTATATTTGATATACATGTTATTGATGTGTACTTTACTAGTGTTTATAGCAACCCCTCAGTATTTGATACTAGTTCAGTTGCTAAGAATAGTAACTCAAAACAGGAGTTGCAGAATGAACAGAGACTAGTTAAGGGTGAAGTGACGATGTGTATTGGAAATGGTTCCAAGATTGATATGATCATCATCGCACACTCCCTATACATTCGGGATTAGTGTTAAACCTAAAATAAATGTTATTTATTGTTTTGCGTTAAGCATGAATATGATTGGATCATGTTTATTGCAATACGGTTATTCATGTAAGTTAGAGAATAATTGTTGTTCTGTTTACATGAATAAAACCTTCTATGGTCATACACCCAATGAAAATGGTTTGTTGGATCTCGATCATGGTGATACACATTTTCATAATATTGAAGCCAAAAGATGCAAAGTTAATAATGATAGTGCAACTTATTTGTGGCACTTCCATTTAGGTCATATTGGTAAGCGCATGAAGAAAATCCATGCTGATGGGCATTTGGAATCACTTGATTATGAATCAGTTGATGCTTGCGAACCATGCCTCATGGGCAAGATGACTAAGACTCCGTTCTCCGGAACAATGGAGCGAGCAAAAGATTTGTTGGAAATCATACATACAGATGTGTGTGGTCCGATGAATATTGAGGCTCGCGGCGGGTATCATTATTTTCTGATCTTCACAGATGATTTGAGCAGATATGAGTATATCTACTTGATGAAACACAAGTCTGAAACATTTGAAAAGTTCAAAGAATTTCAGAGTGAAGTGGAGAATCATCGTAACAAAAATAAAAGTTTCTACGATATGATCACAGAAGTAAAATATTTGAGTTACGAGTTTGGCCTTCAGTTAAAATGATGTGAAATAGTTTCACTACTCACGCCACCTGGAACACCACAGTGTAATGGTTTGTCCGAATGTCATAACCGTACTTTATTAGATATAGTGCGATCTATGATGTCTCTTACCGATCTACCACTATCGTTTTGGGGTTATGCACTAGAGACAGCTACATTCACGTTAAATAGGGCACCATCTAAATCCGTGGAGATGACACTGTATGAACTATGGTTTGGCGAGAAACCTAAGCTGTCGTTTCTTAAAGTTTGAGGTTGCAATGCTTATGTGAAAAAAATTCGACCTGATATGCTCAAACCCAAATCGAAGAAGTGTGTCTTCATTGGATACCCAAAAGAAAATGTTGGGTACACCTTCTATCACAGATCCGAAGGCAAGATATTCATTGCTGAGAATGGATCCTTTCTAGAGAAGGAGTTTCTCTCGAAAGAAATGAGTGGGAGGAAAGTAGAACTTGATGAGGTAACTGTACCTGCTCCCTTATTGGAAAATAGTTCATCACAGAAATCTGTTCCTGTGACTACTACACCAATTAGTGATGAAGCTAATGATGATGATCATGTAACTTCAGATCAACTTACTACCGAACCTCATAGGTAAACCAGAGTGAGATCTGCACCAGAGTGGTACGGTAATCCTATTCTGGAGGTCATGTTACTTGACCATGACGAACCTACGAACTATGAGGAAGCGATGATGAGCCCAGATTCCGCGAAATGGCTTGAGGCCATGAAATCTGAGATGAGATCCATGTATAAGAATAAAGTATGGACTTTGATTGACTTGCCCAAAGATCGGCGAGCCATTGAGATTAAATGGATCTTCAAGAGGAAGACGGACGCTGATAGTAGTGTTACTATCTACAAAGCTAGAATTGTCGCAAAAAGGTTTTCGACAAGTTCAAGGTGTTGACTACGATGAGAGTTTCTCATTCGTATCTATGCTTAAGTCTGTCCGAATCATGTTAGCAATTGCCACATTTTATGAAATCTGGCAAATGGATAAACAAAACTACATTCCTTAATGGATTTATTAAAGAAGAGTTGTATATGATGCAACAAGAAAGTTTTGTGAATCTTAAATGTGGTAACAAAATATGCAAGCTCCAGCGATCCATCTATGGACTGGTGCAAGCATCTCGGAGTTGGAATATACGCTTTGATAAGTTGATCAAAGCATATAGTTTTATACAGACTTGCGGTGAATCCTGTATTTACAAGAAAGTGAGTGGGAGCACTACAACATTTCTGATAAGTATATGTGAATGACATATTGTTGATCGGAGATAATATAGAATTATTCTACAAAGCATAAAGGAATGTTTGAAAGGAGTTTTTCAAAGAAAGACCTCGGTGAAGTTGCTTACATATTGAGCATCAAGATCTATAGAGATAGATCAAGACGCTTGATAAGTTTTTCAATGAGTACATACATTGACAAGATTTTGAAGTAGTTCAAAATGGAACAGTCAAAGAAGGAGTTCTTGCCTGTGTTACAAAGTGTGAAGTTGAGTAAGACTCAAAACCCGACCACGACAGAAGATAGAGAGAGAATGAAAGTCATTCCATATGCCTCGGCCATAGGTTCTATAAAGTATGTCATGCTGTGTACCAAACCTATTGTATACCCTGCCCTGAGTTTGGCAAGGGAGTACAATAGTGATCTAGGAGTAGATCACCGGACATTTGTCAAAATTATCCTTAGTGAAATAAGGATATGTTTCTCGATTATGGAGGTGACAAAAGGTTCATCGTAAAGGGTTACATCGATGCAAGTTTTGACACTGATCCAGATGACTCAAAGTCTCAATCTGGATACATATTAAAAGTGGGAGCAATTAGCTAGAGTAGCTCCGTGCAGAGCATTGTTGACATAGAAATTTGCAAAATACATACGGATCTGAATGTGGCAGACCCGTAGACTAAACTTCCCTCACAAGCAAAACATGATCACACCTTAGTACTCTTTGAGTATTAATCACATAGCGATGTGAACTAGATTATTGACTCTAGTAAACCCTTTGGGTGTTGTTCACATGACGATGTGAACTATGGGTATTAATCACATGGTAATGTGAACTATTGATGTTAAATCACATGGCGATGTGAACTAGAATATTGACTCTAGTGCAAGTGCGAGACTGAAGGAAATATGCCCTAGAGGCAATAATAAAGTTATTAATATTTCCTCATATCATGATAAATATTTATTATTCATGCAAGAATTGTATTAACCAGAAACATAATACATGTGTGAATACATAGACAAACAGTATGTCACTAGTATGCCTCTACTTGACTAGCTCGTTGAATCAAAGATGGTTAAGTTTCCTAGCCATAGACATGAGTTGTCATTTTATTAACGGGGTCACATCATTAGAGAATGATGTGATTGACTTGACCCATTCCGTTAGCATAGCACTTGATCGTTTAGTTTGTTGCTATTGCTTTCTTCATGACTTATACATGTTCCTATGACTATGAGATTATGCAACTCCCGTTTACCGGAGGAACACTTTGTGTGCTACCAAACGTCACAACGTAACTGGGTGATTATAAAGGTGCTCTACAGGTGTCTCCGAAGGTACTTGTTGGGTTGGCGTATTTCGAGATTAGGATTTGTCACTCCGATTGTCGGAGAGGTATCTCTGGGCCCTCTCGGTAATGCACATCACTTAAGCCTTGCAAGCATTGCAACTAATGAGTTAGTTGCGGGATGATGTATTACGGAACGAGTAAAGAGACTTGCCGGTAACGAGATTGAACTAGGTATTGAGATACCGACGATCGAATCTCGGGCAAGTAACATATCGATGACAAAGGGAACAACATATGTTGTTATGCAGTTTGACCGATAAAGATCTTCGTAGAATATGTAGGAGCCAATATAAGCATCCATGTTCCGCTATTGGTTATTGACCGGAGACGTGTCTCGGTCATGTCTACATAGTTCTCGAACCCGTAGGGTCCGCACGCTTAACATTTTGATAACGGTTATATTATGAGTTTATGAGTTTTGATGTACCGAAGGTTGTTCGGAGTCCCGGATGTGATCACAGACATGACGAGGAGTCTCGAAATGGTCGAGACATGAAGATTGATATATTGGACGACTATATTCGGACACCGGAATGGTTTCGGGGGTTATTGGCCTCATGGGCCCAAAGTGGTGGAAGACGAGAGGCAGCACGAGGTGGCGCGTGGCCCCCCTTGCCCCAATCCGAATTGGGAAAGGGGAGGGGGCGCGGGCGCCCTTCTCCTTCCTTCTCTCCACCTCCTCCTTCCCCCTTCTCCTAGTTGGAATAGGAAAGGGGGGCAAAACCTACTTGGAGTAGGATTGCCCCCTTGGGCGCGCCTCCTCCTCTTGGCCGGCCCCCTCCTCCTCCCCCCTTTATATACGGAGGAGGGGGGCACCCCATAGACACAACAATTGATCAAGTTGATCTTGTAGCCATGTGCGGTGCCCCCCTCCATCATAGTCCACCTCGACAATACTATAGCAGTGCTTAGGCGAAGCCGTGGGTTGGTAGAACATCAACATCGTCACCACGCCGTCATGCTGACGAAACTCTCCCTCAACACTCGGCTGGATCGGAGTTCGAGGGACGTCATCGTGCTGAACGTGTGCTGAACTCGAAGGTGTCGTGCGTTCGGTACTTGATCGGTCGGATCGGGAAGACGTACGACTACATCAACCATGTTGTGTTAACGCTTCCGCTTTCGGTCTACGAGGGTACGTAGACAACACTCTCCCCTCTCGTTGCTATGCATCACCATGATCTTGCGTGTGCCTAGGAAAAATTTGAAATTACTACGTTCCCCAACATTACATGCAATGTAGCGATCTTTAAGCAGGGCTCATCCGTCCAGCAGCCGGTTGCGCTCCACAGAGTGTTGGTCCGGTCGCCGGCAAGGCAGAGTAGGGCATGGGACACAAGCCAGCTCACGGGACTCAAGGCACCGCCGTCTCCCATGGCCTACTCTTTCTCGTCGGATCTCGGAACCGTTGGGTGCCGTTGGACGTCAGATCGATAATGGATCCGTCCTGGGACGAGCCGGCGACATCCACCACGATGTGGTTGCGGTGCCCAGAACTGGTGCACCATACGAGGCGCCGGAGAATGCGACTCCACCTCGCCGACGTCCACCGCCATGAGGGATGTCGCCGCCTCCCGCGCCCGCTGCCTCACACGGGGGGCACGTCGCGCCATGTTTGCATCGGACGACGCCCACGGTGCATCTATGGCCTCGGAGCGCCAACGGAGGGGTTGCCCGTCTGCTACCGCGTTCGGACGCCAGATGGACCGCGCCGTCTCCGGTGAGGCAGCGACGGCTTCCCTAGCGACGGATCCATGCGTCATTTGGGCGGACAGAATGTATTCCCGACGAAAGGAGTCCAAGGGTTGTCGTCCTCCCAGGAGCGGCGGAGCGCAAGCAGGACGATCATCTCCTCCTCGGAGCCGCGTGCGATGGGCTTGGGGTCGACAGATCTGAAGGTGAAGGACTCATATCCACTGCCCGTCATGCCAGAAATGGTTGGACGCCATCGAAGACGAGCTTGGGTGACGGATGGGAGTGGAGGAGGGGTGAAGTGAAGTGGCTTGGGTTTAATCAAGCGAGCGGATGGGGAGGAATATATGTGGGGTCGGGTGAGCCAGCATGGGCCGGCTCCGACGTCCATGACACGCCCTGACGTTCCATGTTCGTCCCATAGTTGGGCTGGATACGAGGGGTATCGATCATCCCGGGCGTTCGCCAACGCAAACACGTCAACCACAGGACTAGAATCTCTACTATTAAAAGGGGATCGAATGTCGTGATGGTTCGACCTCCCCTCGTGGTTTGATCGCCCCGCCTCGTACAACAGCCATCGCACGGTGTCCCCGCACACGAAAAAATTGGATCGTCTCCCCCACCACGCCTCGCACGAACGAAAAAACCACAAACGCACATGCCACCTACCCCACCTCCCACTCCTCCACATCCCTCGTTGTCTATCCCATGGCTCTCCGGAGAGGAATCGCCGCCGCCGACCTTCTTAGCGAACTTGAGCGGCAGCACACGGTGGATCCTCGCTCTTGCCATCTCATCTCATCCTCACCGAGTCTAGGAGAAGCTCGACGAGCAGGAGCGCTTCGTCGACGGAGGAAGGGGCTGAGGCAGGACGCCACGATGAAGGCCGCCATGTCGGCGAGCCCGACCATTCGTGCCTCGCGGCCGTGCAAGGTGAGGAAGAGGAACAACTCCAATCTCCGTGGGCAGGCCGTCCAGGAGGAGGAGGTGCTGCCGATCTCAATGATTGCAGAGAGGTTGGAGGAGAAAGACCGAAGACGTCGATGTACCAATTGGAGGATCGCCTTCACATATGCTTCCTCCTCTCACCTGGTCATGGACCTGTGAGCGACCTTTCTTCCCTTCCTCGCGGTGCGATCTATGTTCTTTTCTTATGCAGGGAGTGTGATCTGTGTTCTCTGGTTCAAAATTGTGTTCGTCTGGTCCGAAGTAAGAGAAGCGACCTTGAAGGAAAAGGAGCCTTTGCACGCTAGCAGCCGGGAGTTTCCGTGGCAACGAGTGTGTACTCTGATCGGTATTTGTGTGATTGTTTTATTCTCATTTGACTGTGCGCGTGGTGTCCTATTCAGTCTGCCATGGAATAATCAGATGACAGTGAAGGAGCGTGGTGGAGGAACCATGTGAGGTTTGTACAAAGTTGTATTTATTTACTCAGTTTATGATTAGGATTTTCTTAGTTACATGAGAATTCAGTTGCCAGATTCATGTTTTATGAGTTAGGACTGATAATCTCAGCTAAGTTTATTAGCTGAAACTATAGTTCTTGTATGAAAATGGCAATGGAATTTGCACTTTGGCTGTCACTACGTTAGCTACTCTGCTTTGAGCATATGTGTTTACGTTATTGATTCTTCTCATGGATTGCATTCATAGACCAATAAAATGTGTTGATCAATTCTTCTATGTGCGTTGGAAGAGAATGACCGATTCAGTTAAAAAATGTATCCAAAATTGATTTCATGTTCTTTGCACCCAGTTCATTTCCTGAATCAATTGGGAAATAAATCCATAGTTTTAAACAATAAAAAGGCCTGATAGATAACAACTCCTCTTTTTATTTGATCTTTAAAGTTCCTGGATAGAATGTTCTGAAACATCTTCGTGTTACCTGACATATCTACGAAATTTATGAAGGATACTTGTATGATCCTGGATCAAGCTATATAAACCACTAGTATATATAAACTACTGGCTGGGGCGCGCCCTTGACGCGCCTCCTCTACGGTATTGTGCGTACTAATCTTGCTAGAGCATTTGGTAACGTGTTTATGCAGCGCAAATGAGTGCCAATTGTTAAAAGAGAATACATGAAGTAGAACTGCAGCAGCACAATATTAGCTCATAAAGCACGCATGTCAATCTTAACAGGGAGGTGACAGTCTTACAAGATGGATGACTGATCACAAAGCATGGCGATCTGTTGAAATCAAACTCAACATCCTCTAAAAGGTATCACAGAGCATGGCGATCGGTTGAAATCAAACTCTACCATCCTCTAAAAGATGGGCGATCTCCAAAAGAGAGACATAGTTCACTGGATAATCAGAGCACAGGCATATTAAGTCTTAGAGAGAAACTAAATACATAGTTCACTGGGTCATCAGAGCACAGGCATATTAAGTCATAAGAGAGAAACTAAAGACCATACATGGATCATATGTATAGGCGATAGATGCGACTGACGGTGGTGTGTCTAGAGACGGTGCACATGAGAGAGAGGCGGCGCCCTTGCTTGTGCTTGAAAAGGAAGGTGCAGATGTCACCTTGCTGGATGTTCGGGTGGTGGCGAAACTATGATTAGTTCGTCGTGATGGTGGCCCTCTTGTCAATTCCAAGCATGAAGCGATCGTCGTGATGGTGGTCCATCTCCAAGCTTGACTGGTAGGGTATCATCGTCTCCGTGTATGTACTCCTTTAAATTGTTCTCTGCGTATTCCACCTGAAAGTAGTACCGTTGACAAGAGGGAAAAGGAGTGAGGGCATGACAGAACACAATATCATGCCACCATTAGTCTTCTTCCTAGTGATTCAATCTAGCATCCTAAAGGTTTGCAAAGCAATGTTATGCATACCATCTATGCAGCCACTTCTAACCATGTCCTTCAGGGCTTCCCAAAACTTTCAAAAGCTATCCTATGCTGGTGCTTCACAAAAACTTCTCTTGTGTAAATAAATGACATGGTAACTACAACACACTACTTGAATCTACACAATAATTGTAGTAGCTGAAATTGATAAGCAATCATTCAGGGTTAGTCCTATAGCCGTGTGGTTCTCACACACTCTACGCAGTGGGGGGGAGGGAGGCAAACAATTACTCTCTGATATTTATCAATTACATTTAAAGGGGGATTCTTAGATTTGTGATTGCAACTGACAACAGGCACCTCATTCGTATGTCCTTTTTAATTATAATGAAATGTATAAAGAAAATTTATTACGGAATATACCTAGAGCTCTGCATATTTACCTTATACACCTTCAAATTTCCCCCTTAATATTGAAAACCTTGTTGGAGAGGCTATGGCTTTTGCTTCTTGAATGGGCATAATACTCCCAGAGATGTAATTAAGAGTAAAAACAGATATATGCAGTAAAATAAAATGGACATGCAGATCCCATATCTTGACTACTATTAAACTATCATCGAAAAAGAATTAAACATCCTAATCTACAAAATTACCAAAAGATTGTAGAAGAGATACATCACTACTAAAATAGGACAACACCACACATCGCCAGAACGCCCTCTGAGCAGACCATCGCAAATCGAAATTGATTCGAGACTTGTTCGCCAAGTGATGTTCATCGTTGTGGTGTTCCACAGTGGCACGGGAGGTCATGCTTTTCTATAGATGGCATAGATGTATTAAGAATTCAACTACAATTTACAGATTCAGAAAACTGGCTGCCACTTGTGGACAAAGGTTAACTGAAATGTAAATAAGTTCAAGGCTGCAATATTTAGAATGCAAGACAGATCTGTTTGTGATGGTTGCACATGAATTAAATCTCAGAACTGCGAGACCTGAAAAACTAAAATCCCACAAACTCATAAGAAAAGCTTATGATGTGGAAAACTCAGCAAGTGATCACACATATGTGGAAAGCTAAAAGTTCAGGTGGTATTTTCCTTTCCTTCTGGAGAAGCTCTGAACCTTTCTTTAAAGAAATGACCATGCAAAACTGGTTTTGGTCCAGAAGTACAGACCTAGCTTTATCCACTTGCACAGAAAAGTTCAAAATGAAAATTGCAACATTTTGTGTTCAGAATATCAATATTCAATGTAGCAGCTAGGTTAAATAAATGGTAGTACAATATATGATCTCATGGACCAACCTAGCTATTCAACATAAACTACACTGAACGATGGGCGAAGCAGAACGGGCAAGCGAGACTGCAAGGTCAACCTAAATTAAGACGGGGAGATTCACTTACATTTAGGTATGTGAAGGTTTTTTCGCTTCCAATGCTTAGTTTCTTATATGTTCAAAACTGCATCAAGGCCCTGCATCGACGGAAAACACCGGCTCTACTTCTTAAATTGGACATAGCAAAGGCTTTCGATAATGTGTCATGGGAGTACATCCTTGAGCTTCTGCAACAAAGAGGTTTTAGCGCGCGTTGGAGAGATTGGATAGCCTTGCTGCTGTCCTCCTCCTCATCGTCCTTCCTCCTTAACGGCGTCCCCGGAAAGAAGGTCCGGCACCGGCGAGGCCTACGGCAGGGCGACCTACTGTCACCTTTCCTCTTCATCCTTGCGATCGACACACTACACCACCTTCTTCAGGCCGCAGCTGAGCAACGCATCATTGCACTGCTGCCAGGATGAGAGCTAAAGGTTAGGATTAGCCTCTACGCCGACGACGTGGTTATCTTCACAAACCCGACTAGGCAGGAGATCGATGCACTCATGGAGATTCTTCGCGAGTTTGGCGCAGCCTCGGGGCTGCACATCAACCCCTCAAAGTCGATGGCCTTACCCATTAGATGTGAAAATATCGACCTAGGGCACATATTGCAAAATTTTGGAGGAACAGTGGGGCACTTCCCAACGACCTACCTGGGTTTGCCGCTGACGCTAGCCAGGCTGCGACTCGCGAACCTGCAGTTCATCATAGATAGGATCAAAGCCCGTCTAGCGGGATGGAAAGGGAAGCTTCTGCCTTTGGCTAGTCGACATGTGCTGGTTCGGTGCGTCCTTAGAGCAATGCCCACGTTTGCACTGACTGTCCTTCAAGTGCCGAAGAAACTTCTAAAAGAGATAGACAAGTGCAGGCGTAGATTTTTATGGAAGCAAGATGAGGAGATCACAGGTGGTAGCTGCAAGGTTAACTGGACAGCAGTGTGCGCTCCCACGTCACACGGAGGACTGGGCATCCTCGACCTCGAGCGGTTCAGCTGCGCCCTTAGATTGCGGTGGCTCTAGACATCCTGGACCGATCTGGAGCGATCTTGGGTCGATACGGAGCCACCATGCAGCAACACCGACAAAGCCCTTTTCACGGCAGTGACCATGATCACCATCGGCGACGGCGAAATGGCTCTCTTCTGGCACTCCTCCTGGATCAGGTCGAACAACCTAGCCAGCTCCTACCCCCTCCTCTACTCACACTCCAGGCGGAAAAACAGGACGGTGCGTGAGGCGCTTACGGGCAAAACTTGGATAAAAGACCTGCGACACGAGAATCTACAGCCACTGCTGCCGGAATTTATCAGGCTACACCGTACGATCTCGTCGACTGGGCTAACTGACGGGAGCAGGGACAAGATTAGATGGACCCTAGAGGCGAGCGGCTAATACTTGGCAAGCTCGGCTTACGCCGTGCAATTTCAGGGAAGAGTCCATGTTTATTGGCAGAAGTTGATCTGGGAAGCAAAGGTGCCAGGGTGCATTAAGATTTTCAACTGGCTCCTCCTGCAGAACCGACTATGGACGTGCGACAGACTGCAATGGCGCGGCTGGCAGAACAACTATTTCTGCCCGCTTTGCGTCCGCAACCTAGAGACAGCACACCACCTAGTTTGGACCTGCCCACTAGCCCGTGAGGTTTGGGAGAAGGTGGCTGCAAGAAGGGGATGCCAACAGTTTCACCCACGGCAACAGGCACAGGAAGAAAGCGTCGTCGCTGTTTTTCAGCAGATAGCGGCAAACACCCAGCCGGCGCAGCAGAGGGCCAGCAATGCCATCATGCTTTTAACATGCTGGGAGATTTGGCAAGATCAGAACCAGTGTGTGTTTAGGGGAAATTACCTTCAGTACAAGACATCGTACAGGCCATTGAGCACTCCATTGAGCTTTGGTGGCAAGCGGGAGCAACTCACCTGGAGAGACCCTTTTGGGATCCACCATGAGAAGTTAGATAAAAAGAGTTTTTCTTTTTCTTTCAGTTTGGAACCAAAACTGGTCCTAGGACCCTCATCCCACCCTTTGTATTTTCCTCATTGCTTTCTGCTTATCAATGAAACGCCAGCAATATGCTGGGTCTTTCAAAAAAAATGCTTCCATGCAGCATCAACACGCTGAACATCAAGCAAAGGAAGAAATAATGAACAACACAACCAACAAATAAATCTAGTATCAGCTTGATATGAAAAAAGTCATACCATAAAAATTTGTTCAACTATTGTACACATCAAGAGAAACCCACTTGATACTGAACATAATGGAATAAGAATAGTAATTAGTGAACTCATAATTATAGGTGCGAGAGGGGAAAGAGCAACACATCATCATTTTCAAGTATAATAGTGAAACTCATACTGTGCATATACACATCACTGAATTTTTCAGGTTTAGATAGCCCAAGCTTTATAATTGAAACAAGAAGCAGACGATGTTGTTGCCCGAGAGGCTCCTTGGATAGATTCAATTCGAATAGAAAAGATGTTTTACTTATTAATTCATAGAATGAATTTAATATTGTTCTATTGTTTAAACAAATTCATCATGAAGGTTGCCTCATTAACAACCCATGAGCAAGAAATTTGCATCCACCTCTAGCTTTCATCCTTGATATAAAATACAGCAGAGTACATGCGGGAGTAGAAATAATCATGCCATGTGTCCTTGCCAGAAACCTGATTATTTACACGCATGGATGCATAACCCATCGGACAATCACCTAGTCATGGAAAACCAACAGAAATCATCGCTGCCATGCAGAATCAATTAAGCAAGTGCATGCGAGCTAATAAGTCAACTCCACCGTCCACTACACCTTGGTGGGGTGCAAACTGCTGAAAGCCACGCGGCTTTCCAATAAGTTTTGGCATACAACACATAGTAGAATAGCAACACGAAATCGAGACCAGAGAGGAAGCATGATATCTCACCTGCTGACGGAGACGATAACGAGACGAGGAGGATGGGCATGGGCCACTAGTGCAGAACCGGGCAATAGCACCGGTTCGTAAGGCCCTTTAGTGCCGGTTCCATAACCGGCACTAAAGTGTGGGCACTAAAGGCCCCCCCCCTTAGTACTGGTTCAGCACGAACCGGTGCTAAAGAGCAACCACGCGGCACGAGCCAGCTCCGGGGGCCGGGAGCCCTTTAGTACCGGTTGGTAACACCAACCGGTACTAAAATGTTTGGGGGTTTTTGGTTTTATGATTTATTTTTCATTTAATTTTGTGTTTTCCATTTTAATTCTTTTTCGTTTGCTGGTATTTTACGATACTACACATTGTACACGTTATGCATATATATATATATAGAATTTCTAGTAGAACCAATCATATATATATCATCAATGTCTCACAAACCACCATATTAATTCACACATACACACATGTATAGCTACATACAATTTCTCCTACATATGCATGTTGCCTTCGGAGCCAGTGGCATTAGCCTAATTGGTGCCTTCGGAGCACGATGACAATTGAAAGTGGTTCATGACCTGGTCGATGGGGGCGGTAGCGGGTAATAGTATTCTCCCTTCGGATTTATGACCTGGTCGAGCAAAAATCCCGCTATTTCCTCTTGAAGTGCTTCTACGCGCTCCGTTTCTAGGAGCTTGTCCCGCACCTCTGTGAACTGTTAAGAAGGAGATCAATATGCATGTGTATTAGTTGTGTGACTAGATATCGATAATGGTGTAAAAATTGTGAATAGTGTTCTGACAAGCGTACACATTCCTGTCTTTGAGATCTGCTCTTTTCGGACGCCATCATGCGAATGTTCTCGCAAACGCAGAATGCACACAGATCAGTCCCCTGCGCCTGCTTCAGGGCCTTAATTACGAGAACGGAATTTAATTTGATCAGATAATAATTAATCAAGCATGATAATATCTTCAACTCATTTAAAACTTGTGATGATCACCAGATGCCTGCTTATATAAATATATATACCTCGCTGGTCTTTGTTGTTTCAGGATCAACATGTTCTTCGTCATCATCATAATCGTAGTTCATGACTTCATCAATTCGGTCGTCGCGATCGAATATCATATCACCCTCTCCGGTGTTGTTTAGAAATTCGGAGCCGTCATAATCTTCTTCATTCTGATCATCATCTGGCCCGCGTATCATATCGAACATGGTTTGTTCTCCCTCTTTGTCGGTATTGTCCGCCATAGCTTTTATTTAACTATGCCAAAAGAAATATAAAACAATTTAGTATTCAAATTACATCGTCTCGAATAATAGATATAATCTCGAATACATTGTCTCGAATAATATATAATATTGAATAGTACATCACTGGCTAGGTAGCTAATTAAAGATCGAATACTACAGAAGAATCTAGGACACTCGCGGTTCCTGCGGCGCGGGCGGTGGACACCCAAAGAGAAGGAACCCTCACAGGATCATAGCTGAAGTGAGATCCCTGAAGAAACTGCCAGGTATTGGAGAACCTGCCGCCCTCTAACGCAACCATGTAGCGATGGACGTGCTCGTCCTCCTCCCTGACACAGCGACGTACCACCTCCGGCGGGGCCGGCTCCCTCCGCACCGAAACTGGCCCACGCGAACGCCACCAAACGAGATCAGGGTCGACGACGGGACCTGGGGCCGGGTTCCTCATCAAGCGGCGCGCCCCTCCAGGCAGCACCTCCCAGTACCAGCCCGGCGGAGCCCAGTCCCGGACATGGGTCAGTCGGACGTCGTCGTGGACGGGTCGACGGCGAGGATGCGGGCCGGGCATTAATTCATACATATGTATGTGTGTGTGTGTGTGTGTTCATCATGCTTGTGTGTGTATGGGCTCGGGGAGGGGCGGCGCCCATGGTGGCCGCCGGGGGCGAGGGAGAGGGGTTAGAGAGGGAGAGCTCACAGCGGGGCGACGGCGACGGCGAGGCGACGGCCGGGGGCGGCGACGGGCCGGGGCGTGACGCGGGGGCGGCGACGCGGGGACGGCGCGACGGGGACGGGCCCGGGGCGGCGGCGGAGACGAGGGCGGCGACGGGGACGGGGGCGGCGACGGCGACGGCGTCGATCGATCGGGGCGCGCGGGCGGTGCTTCAATGGGGAAACAGAGGAAGAAACAAAGGGAGAATGAAATTTTCGTAAGTGTTGTATATATAGAAGGCACCTTTAGTACCGGTTGGAGCCACCAACCGGTACTAAAGGCCTGTTTTGGTCAGGCCAAGCGGCAGGAACCGCACCCCCTTTAGTACCGGTTGGTGGCTCCAACCGGTACTAAAGGCCCCCCCTTTAGTACCGGATGGTGCCACGAACCGGTACTAAAAGGGGTGCGCTGGCGCAGGTGCGGTGCGCAAATTTAGTCCCACCTCGCTAGCCGAGGGGCGACCGCACTGGTTTATAAACCCCCGTGCGGTAGCTTTCTCGAGCTCCTTTCCAAAGCAGGCCTACTGGGCCTACATGTTCTGTGCTGCCCTGTTGGCCTACTGGGCCTTTGCGGGCCTGCATCCTGGCCCAACAACAGGTCGGGTTTCTAGTCGTATGCAGGCCGCTCTGGCCTAGTAGGCGGGTTTTTTTTTATTTTTTTGCTTTATTTATTTTTGAGTTGTTTTTTTGTGTATTTAGAGTTTCTTTGTGAATATTTTTGCTTTAGGTACAAAAAATTACAAACTTTCTGTTAGTGCCCGTAGTTTTCAAATTTGAATAGTTTAAATTTTGAATTATTTGAAATTAATGTGAATCACTAGTTTGTGAATAACTTAACTTTAAAAATCCCTTGTCAGATACACCATTCTCTGCCTTCCATTGCAGCAATTCCAGTGTGGTGTCCAGCTTTTTCTTGTCACCTACGCAATTCGGGTACAACAATTTTTTGTGATCCTCTAACATGCGCTGCAACTTCTTCTTCTCCAAATCACTTGCGCAGTTTTTCTTTGCATCGGCAATGGCCCGACCTAGATCATCAACGGGCTCATCTGATGCCTCTTCTTCAGCTTCTTCCCGCATTGCCGGCTCAGCTTCTTCCCGCATTACCGGCTCAGCTTCTTCCCCCATTGTTGTATCATCGTATTCAGGGAACCCATGGCCAGGATAGCTGTCGTCGTCCTCTTCTTCTTCTTCATTGTCTTCCATCATAACCCCTTTTTCTCCGTGCTTGGTCCAAACATTATAGTGGGCATGAAACCGGACTTAAACAGGTGGACGTGAATGGTTCTTGACGTAGAGTAATTGTGACCATTCTTACAGCCAGCACATGGACAAGGCATAAAACCATCCACCCGCTTGTTTGTCTCAGCCGCAAGCAAAAAAGTATGCACGCCCTCAACAATTTCACGGTCATTTAGCTCTCTAAACAATTAGGTAAATGGCCGAAAAACAACAAATGATGTCAGAACATGTTGGAAATTGATGACGTCGCTTTGAATGCTGCATACTGAACACAAAAGAAGTCCGGAGTTCAAATAAGTTATTAAAAATAAAAAAGAGGTGCAATGCTGATTAATTTGCTTCAAGCCATTCGGAAAAGTGTAGACTGCACTGCACATAGCTCAGTGCAATCTATGCTATTCCGCAAGGCTTGAAGCTAATCAACATGCATGTGAGCATTACAACTTTTCGTCATTGTCTGTGCACTCACGGCTTATAAACCGCTCATACTGCCTCTCTCTTGGCGAGGTGGGACTAAAAATCAGCTTAAAGGTCTTCGTGGGGGCCCCAGCCTGACCATAGCCTCACACAGCCTCACTAGTACCGGTTCGTGGCATGAACCGGTACTAAAGGTTGTCCACGAACCGGTACTAATGATGCCCGCCCGCCTAGCCGTTGGAACCGGCACTAATGGTCACATTAGTGCCGGCTCAAATTCAAACCGGCACTAATGTGCTTCACATTTAACCCTTTTTCTACTAGTGGGCGATGAGCGCGTTGCTTTAGGGGAAGCTAAAATCACCTCGATTTGACGAGATAACACCCAAGAATCAAGAGGGAGGAGTTGGAAAAAGGAGGAGGCGGGTCTAAATAACTATCGTCTTTCTTTTCCTTGCAGAAATTGAGGAAAAATTGGAAACTGCTGATTTTGGGCAGCAAGTAACACTTGTTGAGACCTTTAGTGTCATTTTCAGCTAAGTGAATCGACTTACTGATTAACTGATACTTTTCTAATAAAGATAGAACTGTGCTAAATTAAGAGTAATACGATCAAGCATGCCCTGGACAAAAATGAAAAAAAATGTTCAGCTTATTTTTCTGAACAGGATAACTCCAAACGCTCGTTTCTTGGTCTTGGGTACAGGAAAGCTATGTTCATATTTTTGCATGAACTGGAGTATGAAGGGAAGAAAGCAAATCGGGTTCCAACTTGTGGTTAGAGGATTTTTCTAAACTCTGATAAAAATAGATCCGCTGAGATAAAGTTAGGACGCCAATTCTGTACGAGACTTCCGCAAGAACTTGAATTAGAAAAGGGAATCGATACCAAAGCCCATATCCACTTACGCCATGAATCAGGCGAGAAGCTCTGACCCTTGCCCTCGAGCCGCCGCCGCCTTCTCCTCCCACCCACTCCTCTCTCGAGGCAACGATGTTGGCGTGGCTGCGTGCTCGTCGGCGTCACCCCTGGGCTCCAGATCCGGCGAAGAAATCGGCTGGACCCATCCTGCTCGCCCCTTGACTGCCCTCTGCAGCAGCCGCAAGGGCCCGTGATGGAAGATGCAGAGGAGAGGAAGAGGTTGCGTGTAGGGATGGAGAAGGCGGGGTTCATGTGTACAGAGGCCTTCTTTCCCTTCCCTCGTAAGCTTTCTCTTGGGTATATCAGCCACGACCGGCCAATAGAAAGCAGCACAACTTGCCCAATCGATGAGCACAGTGAATCCGACGTGACATAGCCGAGAGGGCGCCCTTTGCGCCACTGTTAGTGGATTTAATTTCTGAAACTCAGATGGATCAAGTCGTAGCAGAGTAGCTAGCCAAAGCTAGCTCAAATCAGGGGACTGATTGATCGACTAGCAACACACACGCACACGAAAGCTGATTGTATAGCAGCCACTGGCATGCAACGTACATGTTGTTTATGTTTCTTCAACTCACCATGATACAACACACAACCTAGGAACTACTTGCGTTTATACAAGCCATAATAGCACTTGACTAAGTACAATTAGGATTCCTTTACTACTCGGACAAGCAATCACTGCTTAACTTTGACAATAATGGGATCTTTAGGCAACCAGAAGAGAGGACTAGCTAGCCCATTATTTTATCCAGATTCATTGTGCTAACTGCTAACTGAAGAAGTTCTGAGCTACTCCCTCCATCCCATAATGTAAGACGCTTTTTGGCATTAATGTAGTGTCAAAAAACATCCTACATTATGGGATGAAGGGAGTATCATCTAACTTCGCTATTATAGATTTATTTTTATAGCCCATGTTTTGCTTTTCCCACATATTGAACATTTTACTGCATGTCATCTTAGGAAAATATGTGTTCTACTTTACTTCTCTTTCCAAGAGGTCTAGTCTATTGCACCCTTCTTTTTGAGTAGGATGATGCAGAGGCTCGTCAACAATTGTAGAGCTAAAGGCAACATGAATCATGGATGAGATTTATGGAGAAGGAAAAAGTATGTGCACTGTGATTATTTTATATAATGAACGCTTTTAGCTGGAGGGGTTGTTAGGGCCATGAATGATGGTTTGATTTTTTTTTCGGGTAATGAAGGTTTTAGATTCTCAAAAGGCTGATTGCGCATTTGTGAAGAATAGTGGGACAACTAGCAAGGTTGGATCAGCGTTGACGACCAACAATAATGGTGACGGACGCACAAATTTATTGTCCCGTGGCAACGCACGGGCACTCAACTATATTACTACATATCCAACACGCAAAATTTGACCAAATGAATGAGCACAAAGACAATACGGCCAAATTATCAGAGATTCGAGTCCAATCGAGACCAAAAGTTTAGCAATATATCATGTTAAACCTTGTACTTATATTAACCTTGTATTTTGAGCAGAAACGCGGAAACAAAATAGAAGAAATACCAAGGACGTACTACAAAAGAACTCAAAAAAAAAAAACTCCGGTTTCATCGTATCCCCTCCGACGCTCTAGAAATCGAACCCACCGTCGGCGTCGAAACCCTCCCGCCGAGTCGGAGATCACGCCGGCAATAATCTGACAACCCCAGAACATGGCCAGCCTACTTCATCATCCCAAACTTGCGGAGGTAGTACTCGTGCCCGTCATCCGAGTCGGACGACGCCGACGCGTCGCCGGTGCGTTGCACAGGGAGGCAGACCTGGTGCTTCTTGTTCGGGTCGTACTTCTGGTCAGGGAAGCGAGCCTCCTCCTCCTTCATGAAGATGTCCCACCGCGCCACAATCCTGGCCATGATCGTCTCGTGGTCTTCCTCCGCGTCCGAGTCGTGGTACAACTTGTCGTACGGCACATCGTCGTCGTCCGAGCCGCAGCAGCAGGCCTTGACGACACCCGCCTCCTTCGCCGCCTCCGCCTTGGCCCTGCGGACCGCCGCCTCCGCCTCCGCCTTGGCCCTGGCCTTGAGGTACACCTCCTCCTTGTGCGCCTTAGCCTTGGCCTTGGCCTTGAGGATCGCCGCAATCCTGACCATGAAGAACGCCTCCCGCGCTGACCCTGACGGTGAACGACCAGAGGCGGCTCTTGGTGGATTGGGGCTGAAAAGCCGGGTTTCTCTGTCTCTCTCGCCGGAGGAAAACGGGAGGAGGCGGCGGCGGCTGGAATATATACTCCAGGCGAACAACCCAGGAGCCTCTCTTTCTCGGGTCGGACTCGGCTCTCGTCTCCGGACGGGCCTCTTCCATCGTCTCGTTCAATGGGCCCCCATCACTACTTTCTTTCTTACTACTAGCATGTTGCGTTCTCCAAGGAAAAAGATATACTACCGCTCTAAAACAAAAGTGGAAAGAATGAAACTTTTTTTATGGGTCCCGATAACTGCCACACGTGTGGTGTATCGGGTAGTTGTGCCACACGCCTCGTGTGGCATGGACAGGAACCAACCCGCACGACCGCGTCCGGGCACGCAAAGGCACGGCCCCATGTCCGGTGTGTGCCAACCTCGCCCGCACGTCCGGGCCAGAGGACCCAGCGGCCCGCACGACCCAGCCGTCCCGGCCTCTGATCGATCCCCAATCCCGACTGCCGCCATCTTCTCCCACCTCCCGAACCCCTATCTCCATCGCCGGCCTTCTCTGTTTGCCATGGCAACTAGAGCAGATCCGTAGGGCCTTCCCACCGCAAACCACACCCCTCATCTCCCCCCCCCCCCCCCCCCCCCCCCCCCCCCCCCCCCCCCCCACGCCCTCCAAAGACGACCAGCTAAAAGCAGGTGAATCTCTCGATCTCCCTACTGCTTCTCATCCTTCTTCTGGCCAGAAAATTGCAAATTACCGACGAAGTTGGCAACTAGATCCATCCTACAAGGGTAAAACACTACATAGGTTGTGTGTCTTCACAGTTGCCAAGCAGAATACACTAGATTTGCCATGTACTACGCTAGAGATAACCGTAAGTTCTCAGTAGATTGATCCACGTAGTTGGTAAATGAATGGATGTGTAGGAATCCATAAAAAGGGAGAGAAAATTGAGAAATTTAGAATAATGGGGGGTGTGAAAATTAATTGCCACTGGTGTCTAACGTCAGTTGCCACCTATCATTGTCGTCAACTGCCATCATATCAACTTATTGCTTGCCATCCTATTGTAGAGGCTGATGCCATCGAATCAGACGGATAACTAGCACCCAGATTTTAGAAAAGATAGTGGATGTGCATGTCCTACTAGCCATGATATGTTGGTTGCCTACGCATGAAAATGTGATAACACTGACGTGTTAACTTCTACATGCAAGCAGCACAAGGATACATTTTTTGTGGATTGTTGATGCGTTCTTGTTCATGCAGTGATTGAGAGCACATTGGCAGAAACAAGACGCGGAAAAGAATGAATCACGAAGATGGCGTTGATACTTGGGGTTCTCAAAGACCAGAAACGCCCCTTTGGGATGCATCAGAGTATAGTCAACTCATTTCTGCAGGGCCGTTGCTGCCACTACTAGAACAGTATGCAGGCATTGGTATGATGTGTGATAACAAAAGAAAAGAATATTTGCCATGTTCGCCACGATGAAGATGACATTCTACTTATGTTCTACACTGTCATTTTTTCTTAGGTTCTTATGACCAAAACACACTCAGGGGGGTTCCGTGGCAAGTTCAGTCACAGGGCGCTAACACTGACAAATGTACGGGCAGCCAACTTCAACTAGCTAATATGGCTAATCAAGGTAACACATACGAAAAAGAACACATGCTGGTCTGGACATGAAAAATAAACTTGCAAAGGTTGGCAAAAGACTCACGAGTTATGTCGGGGGAAAACGCAGAGCCTTCATGCAGCACGTGGCAGCAGGCAGCACCCATGTACCTGCCATCAACGTCATACACTGGTGAGTCCATAAAAAGTGAAGTTGTGGACGATGAATTAGCAGAAGGAGCATAGTTGACAACTGCAGTTGCCATGACTGGACAACTGCAATTGCCATGAATTAATAACTGCAGTTGTCATCCCTGGACAACTGTTGTTGCCCTCCCTGGACAATTGTAGTTGCCATGGAGGAACAACTGCAGTTGCCATGCCAGGACAACTACAGTTGCCATGCCAGCACAAACTGCAGTTGCCATGTATTGACCAACTACTACGATGCTTACAGGTTATTACGGTGGTGGTACCCCCGCAAACGTCTCGTGGCAAGCTTCACATATTGCAGATAGAGCACGTCAATTTGGTGTGCCAGACCACACAAGATGGGCACATGCAGCACAACAAGGTAAGAAAAAAATTGAACCACAAAAGAGCACTACATTTGTTTTTGTGGCAAATAGCACGTGACGAAAAAGAAGATTTGTATCAGTGATGGTGGACAAAATCAAGCATAAAACGCTAACAAGTGGTTGTGTGCAATGAGTCATATATTGTCTTCGGAAATTTGCCAACTGCTAGAAGCATGTGTGCAGCACTAATGGTTGATCGCATTTGCCTAGTGAGCTCAAGCTTAGAATGCAAAGTTTTGATGCTAGAACACACTGGTTGCCATGTATTGGTAGCAGTATTTGCCATGTATGCGGGACTGCAGCTGCCATGCATACAGAATCCAAGTTTTCGTACTAAAAAGGAGCTGGTGTCGTGCATTGGCAAACAATAGTTGCCATGTTTGTTGGACTGTAGCTGCCATGACTAGACAACTACAGTTGCCATGCATGTCCACACACAGACTCAAGGCTTGCTGTTTGAATGATGTCATGCCAAATCACTTGAAGTTGATGTGATCCGTTAAAATAAACATGTTATTCAAGCAAAATCTTACGCTCGTACCTGTTTTTTCTATTACAGGGCCTACAACTACAGTGAACAGCGGCGCGGGGACATCTACTGCGGGGAGCTCTGAGCGCACGGAAGACGCATTCCACCAGCCAGCCAACAATCATGCCGCAAACAATGCTGAGTTAGAGTAGGAAATGGCAATCATTCCAGCAATGCCGACAGGCACCCCTTTGAACACAAGCACTGGCAACACTCAAGTAGATGAAAATGCCGCCGATACTGAAGTGAATGATGAAACTGATGACGAAGCACAAGGGGGTGAAGGTATTGGGCAATCGGAGATCATGGTACCTCAGCCACCGTACGTTGGGCAGAGATTTGAATCGTTCATAAAAGCAAAGGAATTCTACCAGACATATGCAAAGTCCCATGGGTTTGCGATCAACACTGAATACCGTAGGAAAATTAAGAAAACTAACGAGTACAGCAGAGGTGAGATGAGGTGCCACAAGGCACGAAGGAATAAGAAGGGGAAAGGTGTTGCGCCTGTCGTTTCGAAACGAAAGAGAGGTATCATTCTCAAGACCGAATGCCCTGTCCGGTGTAAGCTAAACGTAGATGGAGCATAGTGGGTGGTCACGGAATATTTTGACGAGCACAACCACAAACTCATAAAGAAGTTCGACCTGGTAAAATTTCTGACCGCCCACAGAGGATTCATCCCCCTCGAGAAGAAATTCATAAAGCTGCTACATGATTGTAACGTCGGTCCATCAAGAATGGTCCAGATACTATCACTCATCCACAACAAAAAAAGGGACTCTGAGTAGCATGCCCTACATACCAGCTGACGTCACAAACCTAAAGGCAAAGTACCTGTAATGCCCTCGATGCGGCTATATCTCCCACGTGTCGAAGCACGACTTAGAGGCATAACCGCATTGAAAACAATGTCGCAAGTGAGGTAATCTTCACAACAACCCATGTAATGCATAAGGGAAAGAGAACATTGTTGGCTTACAATCGCCACGTCCCACAATGCATAAATAAGTCATTACATTCATCCAGATACACTCAAGGTCCGACTACGGAACCAAAATAAAGATAAACCCCAAATGCAACAAAGTCCCCGATCGCCCCAGCTGGGCACCACTACTGATCATCTGGAAAAGACACGTAGTATCGTCCTGAGTCCTCATCGAACTCCCACTTGAGCTCAGTCGAATCACCTGGAGCGGTATCATCGGTCCCTGCATCTGGTTTTGGAAGTAATCTGTGAGTCTCGGGGACTCAGCAATCTCACACCCTCGCGATCAAAACTATTTAAGCTTATAGGTAGGGAAAGGTATGAGGTGGAGCTGCAGCAAGCGACTAGCATATATGGTGGCTAACATACGCAAATGAGAGCGAGAAGAGAAGGCAAAAGCACGGTCGATGAACTATGATCAAGAAGTGATCCTAGAACAACCTATGATCAAACATAACTCGAGACCGTGTTCTCATCCCGGACTCCGCCGAAAAGAGACCATCACGGCCACTCACTCTGTTGGTTCATTTTAATTAAGTTTAATTTAAGGTTTTCTACAACCGGACATTAACAAATTCCCATCTGCCCATAACCACGGGCACGGATTTCGAAAGATCAAATCCCTGCAGGGGTGTCCCAACTTAGCCCATCACAAGCTCTCGCGGTCAACGAAGGATATTCCTTCTCCCAAGACAATCCGATCAGACTCGGAATCCCGGTTACAAGACATCTCGACAATGGTAAAACAAGTCCAGCAACACCACCCGAATATGCCGACAAATCCTGATAGGAGCTGCACATATCTCGTTCTTAGGGCACACCGAATAAGCAATCCGTACAACTAAAACCAACCCTCGAGTTTTCCCGAGGTGGCGCTGCAAGGGGCTCTAGTTTGGACCAACACTCAGAGGAGCACTGGCCCGGTGGTTTAAATAAAGATGACCCTTGGGCTCTGGAAACCCAAGGAAAAAAGAGGCTAGGTGGCGAATGGTAAAACCAATGTTGGGCATGTTGGGGAACGTAGTAATTTCAAAAAAATTCCTACGCACACGCAAGATCATGGTGATGCATAGCAACGAGAGGGGAGAGTGTTGTCCACGTACCCTCATAGACCGAAAGCGGAAGCGTTAGCACAACGCGGTTGATGTAGTCGTACGTCTTCACGATCCGACCGATCAAGTACCGAACGTACGGCACCTTCGAGTTCAGCACACGTTCAGCCCGATGACGTCCCTCGAACTCCGATCCAGCCGAGTGTTGAGGGAGAGTTTTCTCAGCAGGACGGCGTGGTGACGATGTTGATGTTCTACCGACGCAGGGCTTCGCCTAAGCACCGCTACAGTATTATCAAGGTGGAATATAGTGGAGGGGGGCACCGCACACGGCTAAGAGATCAATGATCTAATGTTGTGTCTCTAGGGTGCCCCCTGCCCCTGTATATAAAGGAGCAAGGGGGGTGTGGCCGGCCAGGGCATAGGCGTGCCAGGAGGAGTCCTACTCCCACCGGGAGTAGGACTCCCCCCCTTTCCTAGTTGGATTAGGACTTGGGAGGGGGGAAGAAGGAAAGAGGGGGGCCGACCCCCCTTGCCCTAAACCAATTCGGTTTGGGCCTTGGGCGGCGCGCCCCACACTTCCTTAGCTTCCCTCCTTTTCCACTAAGGCCCATGTAGGCCCATTAAGCCCCCGGGGGGTTCCGGTAACCTCCCGGTACTCCGGTAAAATCCCGATTTCACCCGGAACACTTTCGATATCCAAACATAGGCTTCCAATATATCAATCTTCATGTCTCGACCATTTGGAGACTCCTCGTCATGTCCGTGATCACATCCGGGACTCCGAACAACCTTCGGTACATCAAAACATAAAACTCATAATATAATTGTCATCGTAGCGTTAAGCGTGCGGACCCTACGGGTTCGAGAACTATGTAGACATGATCAAGACATGTCTCCGGTCAATAACCAATAGCGGAACCTGGATGCTCATATTGGCTCCTACATATTCTACGAAGATCTTTATCGGTTAGACCGCATAACAACATACGTTGTTCCCTTTGTCATCGGTATGTTACTTGCCCGAGATTCGATCGTCGGTATCTCAATACCTAGTTCAATCTCGTTACCGGCAAGTCTCTTTACTCGTTCCATAATACATCGTCCCGCAACTAACTCATTAGTTGCAATGCTTGCAAGGCTTAAGTGATGTGCATTACCGAGAGGGCCCAGAGATACCTCTCCGACAATCGGAGTGACAAATCCTAATCTCGAAATACGCCAACCCAACAAGTACCTTCGGAGAAACCTGTAGAGCACCTTTATAATCACCCAGTTACGTTGTGACGTTTGGTAGCACACAAAGTGTTCCTCCGGTAAATGGGAGTTGCATAATCTCATAGTCATAGGAACATGTATAAGTCATGAAGAAAGCAATAGCAACAAACTAAATGATCAAGTGCTAAGCTAACGGAATGGGTCAAGTCAATCACATCATTCTCCTAATGATGTGATCCCGTTAATCAAATGACAACTCATGTCTATGGTTAGGAAACATAACCATCTTTGATCAACGAGCTAGTTAAGTAGAGGCATACTAGTGACACTCTGTTTGTCTATGTATTCACACATGTAATATGTTTCCGGTTAATAAAATTCTAGCATGAATAATAAACATTTATCATGATATAAGGAAATAAATAATAATTTTATTATTGCCTCTAGGGCATATTTCCTTCAGTTTCCCACTTGCACTAGAGTCAATAATCTAGATTACACAGTAATGATTCTAACACCCATGGAGCCTTGGTGCTAATCATGTTTTGCTCGTGGAAGAGGCTTAGTCAACGGGTCTGCAACATTCAGATCCGTATGTATCTTGCAAATTTCTATGTCTCCCACCTGGACTAGATCCCGGATGGAATTCAAGCGTCTCTAGATGTGCTTGGTTCTCTTGTGAAATCTGGATTCCTTCGCTAAGGCAATTGCTCCAGTATTGTCACAAAAGATTTTCATTGGACCCGACGCACTAGGTATGACACATTGACACGTAGATCAGATATGAACTACTTCATCCAGACTCCTTCATTTGCTGCTTCCGAAGCAGCTATGTACTCCGCTTCACATGTAGATCCCGCCACGACGCTTTGTTTAGAACTGCACCAACTGACAGCTCCACCGTTCAATGTAAACACGTATCCGGTTTGCAATTTTGAATCGTCTGGATCAGTGTCAAAGCTTGCATCAACGTAACCGTTTACGATGAGCTCTTTGTCACCTCCATAAATGAGAAACATATCCTTAGTCCTTTTCAGGTATTTCAGGATGTTCTTGACCGCTGTCCAGTGATCCACTCCTGGATTACTTTGGTACCTCCCTGCTAGACTTATAGCAAGGCACACATCAGGTCTGGTACACAACATTGCATACATGATAGAGCCTATGGCTGAAGCATAGGGAACATCTTTCATTTTCTCTCTATCTTCTGCAGTGGTCGGGCATTGAGTCTTACTCAACTTCACACCTTGTAATACAGGCAAGAACCCTTTCTTTGCATGATCCATTTTGAACTTCTTCAAAACTTTGTCAAGGTATGTGCTTTGTGAAAGTCCAATTAAGCGTCTTGATCTATCTCTATAGATCTTAATGCCCAATATGTAAGAAGCTTCACCGAGGTCTTTCATTGAAAAACTCTTATTCAAGTATCCCTTTATGCTATCCAGAAATTCAATATCATTTCCAATTAGTAATATGTCATCCACATATAATATCAGAAATGCTACAGAGCTCCCACTCACTTTCTTGTAAATACAGGCTTCTCCAAAAGTCTGTATAAAACCAAATGCTTTGATCACACTATCAAAGCGTTTATTCCAACTCCGAGAGGCTTGCACCAGTCCATAAATGGATCGTCAGAGCTTGCACACTTTGTTAGCTTCCTTTGGATCGACAAAACCTTCCGGTTGCATCATATACAACTCTTCTTCCAGAAATCCATTCAAGAATGCAGTTTTGACATCCATCTGCCATATTTCATAATCATAAAACGCGGCAATTGCTAACATGATTCGGACAGACTTAAGCATCGCTACGGGTGAGAAGGTCTCATCGTAGTCAATCCCTTGAACTTGTCGAAAACCTTTCGCAACAAGTCGAGCTTTATAGATAGTAACATTACCGTCAGCGTCAGTCTTCTTCTTGAAGATCCATTTATTCTCAATTGCTTGCCGATCATCGGGCAAGTCAACCAAAGTCCATACTTTGTTCTCATACATGGATCCCATCTCAGATTTCATGGCTTCAAGCCACTTTGCGGAATCTGGGCTCGCCATCGCTTCTTCATAGTTCGTAGGTTCGTCATGGTCTAGTAACATGACTTCCAGAACAGGATTACCGTACCACTCTGGTGCGGATCTTACTCTGGTTGACCTACGAGGTTTAGTAACAACTTGATCTAAAGTTTCATGATCATCATCATTAACTTCCTCACTAATTGGTGTAGTTGTTGCAGAAACCGTTTTCTATGATGAACTACTTTCCAATAAGGGAGTAGGTACAGTTACCTCATCAAGTTCTACTTTCCTCCCACTCACTTCTTTCGAGAGAAACTCCTCTAGAAAAACTCCGAATTTAGCAACAAAAGTCTTGCCTTCGGATATGTGATACAAGGTATACCCAACAGTCTCCTTTGGGTATCCTATGAAGACACATTCTCTGATTTGGGTTCGAGCTTATCAGGTTGAAGCTTTTTCACATAAGCATCGCAGCCCCAAACTTTCGGAGACGACAACTTTGGTTTCTTACCAAACCACAGTTCATAAGGCGTCGTCTCAATAGATTTCAATGGTGCCCTATTTAACATGAATGCGGCCGTCTCTAAAGCATAACCCCAAAAGGATAGCGGTAAATCTGTAAGAGACATCATAGATCGCACCATATCTAGTAAAGTACGATTACGACGTTCGGACACACCATTACGCTATGGTGTTCCGGGTGGCGTGAGTTGCGAAACTATTCCGCATTGTTTCAAATGTATACCAAACTCGTAACTCAAATATTCTCCTCCACGATCAGATCGTAGAAACTTTATTTTCTTGTTACGATGATTTTCAACTTCATTCTTAAATTCTTTTAACTTTTCAAATGTTTCAGACTTATGCTTCATTAAGTAGATATACCCATATTTGCTTAAATCATCTATGAAGGTGAGAAAATAACGATATCCGCCACGAGCCTCAGCATTCATCAGACCACATACATCTGTATGTATGATTTCCAACAAATCTGTTGCTCTCTCCATAGTTCCGGAGAACGGCGTTTTAGTCATCTTGCCCATGAGGCACGGTTCGCAAGTACCAAGTGATTCATAATCAAGTGGTTCCAAAAGTCCATCAGTATGGAGTTTCTTCATGCGCTTTACACCGATATTGTTGGAAATATGCCCTAGAGGCAATAATAAAATGGATATTATCATATTTCTTTGTTCATGATAATTGTCTGTTGTTCATGCTATAATTGTGTTATCCAGAAATCGTAATACATGTGTGAATACATAGACCACAACACGTCCCTAGTGAGCCTCTAGTTGACTAGCTCGTTGATCAAAAGATAGTCATGGTTTCCTGACTATGGACATTGGATGTCATTGATAACGGGATCACATCATTAGGAGAATGATGTGATGGACAAGACCCAATCCTAAGCATAGCTCAAAGACTGTGTAGTTCGTTTGCTATAGCTTTTCCGAATGTCAAGTATCATTTCCTTAGACCATGAGATTGTGCAACTCCTGGATACCGTAGGAGTGCTTTGGGTGTGCCAAACGTCACAACGTAACTGGGTGACTATAAAGGTAAATTACGGGTATCTCCGAAAGTGTCTGTTGGGTTGGCACGAATCGAGACTAGGATTTGTCACTCCATATGACGGAGAGGTATCTCTGGGCCCACTCGGTAATGCATCATCATAATGAGCTCAATGTGACCAAGTGGTTGATCACGGGATCATGCATTACGGTACGAGTAAAGTGACTTGCCGGTAACGAGATTGAACGAGGTATTGGGATACCGACGATCAAGTCTCGGGCAAGTAACGTACCGATTGACAAAGGGAATTGTATACGAGATTGATTGAATCCTCGACATCGTGGTTCATCCGATGAGATCATCGAGGAGCATGTGGGAGCCAACATGGGTATCCAGATCCCGTTGTTGGTTATTGATCGGAGAGTCGTCTCGGTCATGTCTGCGTGTCTCCCAAACCCGTAGGGTCTACACACTTAAGGTTCGGTGACGCTCGGGTTGTTGAGATATTAGTATATGGTAACCCGAAAGTTGTTCGGATTCACGGATGAGATCCTGGACGTCACGAGGAGTTCCAGAATGGTCCGGAGGTGAAGAATTATATATAGGAAGTCCAGTTTCGGCCATCAGGAAAGTTTCGGGGGTCACCGGTATTGTACCGGGACCACCGGAAGGGTCCCGGGGGTCCACCGGGTGGGGCCACCTATCCTGGAGGGCCCCATGGGCTGAAGTGGGAGGGGAACCAGCCCCTAGTGGGCTGGTGCACCCCCCTTGGGCATCCCCCTGCGCCTAGGGTTGGAAACCCTAGGGGTGGGGGCGCCCCACTTGGCTTGGGGGGCAAGCCACCCCCCTTGGCCGCCGCCCCCCTTGGAGATCCCATCTCCTAGGGCTGGCGCCCCCCTAGGGGTCCTATATATAGTGGGGGAAGGAGGGCAGCCGCACCCTAGCCCCTAGCGCCTCCCTCTCCCTCCCGTGACACTTCTCCCTCTCCCTGAGCTTGGTGAAGCCCTGCCGAGATCACCGTTGCTTCCACCACCACGCCGTCGTGCTGCTGGATCTCCATCAACCTCTCCTTACCCCTTGCTGGATCAAGTTGGAGGAGACGTCTTCCCAACCGTACGTGTGTTGAACGCGGAGGTGCCGTCCGTTCGGCGCTAAGTCATCGGTGATTTGGATCACGACGAGTATGACTCCATCAACCCCGTTCTCTTGAACGCTTCCGCTCACGATCTACAAGGGTATGTAGATTCACTCCCCTCTCCCTCATTGCTAGATGACTCCATAGATTGATCTTGGTGATGCGTAGAAAATTTTAAAATTCTGCTACGTTCCCCAACAGTGGCATCATGAGCTAGGTCTATGTGTAGTTTCTATGCACGAGTAGAACACAAAGCAGTTGTGGGCGTCGATATTGTCAATTTACTTTCCGTTACTAGTCTTATCTTGATTCGGCGGCATCATGGGATGAAGCGGCCCGGACCGACCTTACACGTACGCTTACGTGAGACTGGTTCCACCGACTGACATGCACTAGTTGCATAACGTGGCTAGCGGGTGTCTGTCTCTCCCACTTTAGTCGGATCGGATTCGATGAAAAGGGTCCTTATGAAGGGTAAATAGAAATTGGCATATCACATTGTGGTTTTGGCGTAGGTAAGAAACGTTCTTGCTAGAAACCTATAGCAGCCACGTAAAAACTTGCAACAACAATTTGAGGACGTCTAACTTGTTTTTGCAGCATGTGCCGTGTGATGTGATATGGCCAAAAGGATGTGATGAATGATATATATGTGATGTATGAGATTGATCATGTTCTTGTAATAGGAATCACGACTTGCATGTCGATGAGTATGACAACCGGCAGGAGCCATAGGAGTTGTCTTAATTTATTTATGACCTGTGTGTCAACATAAACGTCATGTAATTACTTTACTTTATTGCTAAAGCGTTAGCCATAGTAGTAGAAGTAATAGATGACGAGACAACTTCAAGAAGACACGATGATGGAGATCATGGTGTCATGCCGGTGACAACGATGATCATGGTGACCCGAAGATGGAGATCAAAAGGAGCAAATGATATTGGCCATATCATGTCACTATTTGATTGCATGTGATGTTTATCATGTTTTACATCTTATTTGCTTAGAACGACAGAAGCTTAAATAAGATGATCCCTCGTAATACTTTCAAGAAAGTGTTCCCCCTAACTGTGCACCGTTGCGAAGGTTCGTTGTTTCGAAGCACCACGTGATGATCGGGTGTGATAGATTCTAACGTTCGAATACAATGGGTGTAAGCCAGATTTACACACGCAATACACTTAGGTTGACTTGACGAGCCTAGCATGTACAGACATGGCCTCGGAACACGGAAGACCGAAAGATCGAGCATGAGTCGTATAGAAGATACGATCAACCTGAAGATATTCACCGATGTTGACTAGTCCGTCTCACGTGATGATCAGACACTAGCTAGTTGACTCGGATCATGTTTCACTTAGATGACTAGAGGGATGTCTATCTGAGTGGGAGTTCATTGAATAATTTGATTAGATGAACTTAATTATCATGAAATTAGTCTAAAATCTTTACAATATGTCTTGTAGATCAAATGGCCCACATTGTCCTCAAATTCAACACGTTCCTAGAGAAAACCAAGCTGAAAGATGATGGCAGCAACTATACGGACTGGGTCCGAAACCTGAGGATCATCCTCATAGCTGCCAAGAAAGATTATGTCCTAGAAGCACCGCTAGGTGACGCACCCATCCCAGAGAACCAAGACGTTATGAATGCTTGGCAGTCACGTGCTGATGATTACTCCCTCGTTCAGTGCGGCATGCTTTACAGCTTAGAACCGGGGCTCCAAAAGCGTTTTGAGAGACACGAAGCATATGAGATGTTCGAAGAGCTGAAAATGGTTTTCCAAGCTCATGCCCGGGTCGAGAGATATGAAGTCTCCGACAATTTATTCAGTTGTAATATGGAGGAAAATAGTTCTGTCGGTGAGCACATACTCAAAATGTCTGGGTTGCATAACCGCTTGACTCAGCTGGGAGTTAATCTCCCGGATGATGCGGTCATTGACAGAATCCTTCAGTAGCTTCAACCGAGCTACAAGAGCTTTGTGATGAACTTCAATATGCAGGGGATGGAAAAGACCATTCATGAGGTATATTCAATGCTGAAATCATCGGAGGTGGAAATCAAAAGGGAACATCAAGTGTTGATGGTGAATAAAACCACTAAGTTCAAGAAAGGCAAGGGTAAAAAGAACTTCAAGAAGGACGGCAAGGGAGTTGCCGCGCCCGGTAAGCAAGCTGCTGGGAAGAAGTCAAAGAATGGACCCAAGCCTGAGACTGAGTGTTTTTATTGCAAGGGAAGTGGTCACTGGAAGCGGAACTGCCCCAAATACTTAGCGGACAAGAAGGCCGGCAACACTAAAGGTATATGTGATATACATGTAATTGATATGTACCTTACCAGTACTCGTAGTAGCTCCTGGGTATTTGATACCGGTGCGGTTGCTCACATTTGTAACTTAAAGCAGGAGCTGCGGAATAAGCGGAGACTGGCGAAGGACGAGGTGACGATGCGCGTCGGGAATGTTTCCAAGGTCGATGTGATCGCCGTCGGCACGCTACCTCTACATTTACCTACGGGATTAGTTTTAAACCTCAATAATTGTTTTTAGTGCCAGCTTTGAGCATGAACATTGTATCAGGATCTCGTTTAATTCGAGATGGCTACTCATTTAAATCCGAGAATAATGGTTGTTCTATTTATATGAGACATATGTTTTATGGTCATGCTCCGCTGGTGAATGGTTTATTCTTAATGAATCTCGAGCGTAATGTTACACATATTCATAGTGTGAATACCAAAAGATGTAAGGTTGATAATGATAGTCCCACATACTTGTGGCACTGCCGCCTTGGTCACATAGGTGTCAAACACATGAAGAAGCTCCATGCAGATGGACTTTTGGAGTCTCTTGATTACGAATCATTTGACACGTGTGAACCATGCCTCATGGGTAAAATGACCAAGACTCCGTTCTCAGGAACAATGGAGCGAGCAACCAACTTATTGGAAATCATACATACTGATGTGTGCGGTCCAATGAGTGTTGAGGCTCGCGGTGGCTATCGTTATGTTCTCACCCTCACTGATGACTTGAGTAGATATGGGTATGTCTACTTAATGAAACACAAGTCTGAGACCTTTGAAAAGTTCAAGGAATTTCAGAGTGAGGTTGAGAATCAACGTGACAGGAAAATCAAGTTCTTGCGATCAGATCATGGGGGAGAATACTTGAGTCACGAATTTGGCACGCACTTAAGGAAATGTGGAATAGTTTCACAACTCACGCCGCCTGGAACACCTCAGCATAATGGTGTGTCCGAACGTCGTAATCGCACTCTATAGGATATGGTGTGATCTATGATGTCTCTTACCGATCCACCGCTGTCATTTTGGGGCTATGCTTTAGAGACTGCCGCATTCACTTTAAATAGGGCTCCGTCAAAATCCGTTGAGACGACACCGTATGAATTATGGTTTGGGAAGAAACCTAAGCTGTCGTTTCTAAAAGTTTGGGGATGCGATGCTTATGTCAAGAAACTTCAACCTGAAAAGCTCGAACCCAAATCGGAAAAATGCGTCTTCATAAGATACCCTAAAGAAACTATTGGGTATACCTTCTACCTCAGATCCGAAGGCAAGATCTTTGTTGCCAAGAATGGATCCTTTCTAGAGAAAGAGTTTCTCTCGAAAGAATTAAGTGGGAGGAAAGTAGAACTTGATGAAGTAGTGCCTCTTGAACCGGAGAGTGGCGCAGCTCAGGAAATTGTTCCTGAGGTGCCTGCACCGACTAGAGAGGAAGTTAATGATGATGATCATGAAACTTCAGATCAAGTTGCTACTGAACTTCGTAGGTCCATAAGGACACGTTCCGCACCAGAGTGGTACGGCAACCCTGTCTGGGAAATCATGTTGTTAGACAACGGTGAAACTTCGAACTATGAGGAAGCGATGGCGGACCCAGATTCTGACAAATGGCTGGAAGCCATGAAATCCGAGATAGGATCCATGTATGAAAACGAAGTATGGACTTTGACTGACTTGCCCGATGATCGGCGAGCCATAGAAAATAAATGGATCTTTAAGAAGAAGACAGACGCGGATGGTAATGTAACCATCTATAAAGCTCGGCTTGTCGCTAAGGGTTATCGACAAGTTCAAGGGGTTGACTACGATGAGACTTTCTCACCCATAGTGAAGCTGAAGTCCGTCCGAATCTTGTTAGCAATTGCCGCATTCTATGATTATGAGATATGGAAAATGGACGTCAAAATGACATTCCTTAATGGTTTCCTTAAGGAAGAATTGTATATGATGCAGCCAGAAGGTTTTGTCGATCCTAAGAATGCTGACAAGGTGTGCAAGCTCCAACGCTCGATCTATGGGCTGGTGCAAGCATCTCGGAGTTGGAACATTCGTTTTGATGAGATGATCAAAGCGTTTGGGTTTACGCAGATTTATGGAGAAGCCTGCATTTACAAGAAAGTGAGTGGGAGCTCTGTAGCATTTCTCATATTGTATGTGGATGACATATTGTTGATGGGAAATGATATAGAATTCTTGGAAAGCATAAAGGCCTACTTGAACAAGTGTTTTTCAATGAAGGATCTTGGAGAAGCTGCTTACATATTAGGCATCAAGATCTATACAGATAGATCGAGACGCCTCATTGGTCTTTCACAGAGTACGTACCTTGACAAGATATTGAAGAAGTTCAATATGGATCAGTCAAAGAAGGGGTTCTTGCCTGTATTACAAGGTACGAGATTGAGCACGGCTCAATGCCCGACCACGGCAGAAGATAGAGAAAAGATGAGTGTCGTCCCCTATGCCTCGGCCATAGGGTCTATCATGTATGCTATGATGTGTACTAGACCCGATGTAAACCTTACCGTAAGTTTGGTAGGAAGGTACCAAAGTAATCCTAGCATGGAACACTAGACAGCGGTCAAGAATATCCTGAAGTACCTGAAGAGGACTAAGGATATGTTTCTTGTTTATGGAGGTGACGAAGAGCTCGTCGTAAAGGGTTACGTCGATGCTAGCTTCGACAGAGATCTGGATGACTCTAAGTCACAAACCGGATATGTGTATATTTTGAATGGAGGGGCAGTAAGCTGGTGCAGTTGCAAGCAAAGCGTTGTGGCCGGATCTACATGTGAAGCGGAGTACATGGCAGCCTCAGAGGCAGCACAAGAAGCAATTTGGGTGAAGGAGTTCATTACCAACCTAGGAGTCATTCCCAATGCGTCGGGCCCGATGACTCTCTTCTGTGACAACACTGGATCTATTGCCCTTGCCAAGGAGCCTAGGTTTCATAGGAAGACCAGGCATATCAAGCGTCGCTTCAACTCCATTCGTGAAAGTGTTCAAAATGGAGACATAGATATTTGTAAAGTACATACGGACCTGAATGTAGAAGATCCTTTAACTAAACCTCTCCCTAGAGCAAAACATGATCAACACCAGAACTCTATGGGTGATTGATTCATCACAATGTAACTAGATTATTGACTCTAGTGCAAGTGGGAGACTGTTGGAAATATGCCCTAGAGGCAATAATAAAATGGTTATTATTATATTTCTTTGTTCATGATAATTGTCTACTGTTCATGCTATAATTGTGTTATCCGGAAATCGTAATACATCTGTGAATACATAGACCACAACACATCCCTAGTGAGCCTCTAGTTGACTAGCTCGTTGATCAAAAGATAGTCATGGTTTCCTGACTATGGACATTGGATGCCATTGATAACGGGATCACATCATTAGGAGAATGATGTGATGGACAAGACCTGTTGGGGATATTACTACTGGGCGTAAACCGGCCTATCTAGGCCGGGTTAACTTCATCAGTAGTTAATTATGTTGAAGCCCAAGAAGGCAGATGAGAGCTCAAGGCCCATAGTCGGTTTAAGGCCTGTAGCCGTAAACTGGCGTTGGTATTTAACTTGTATTATAAGTTAGGAATAAGTAGAGACCAAACCGGACACATCTATAAACCGGTATTGGGACTCTGTGAACCGACGGGCATCACCCGTGTATATAAGGGGACGACCCGGTGGCGGTTCAAGGACAACAGACAACAACTCGAGACTTAGGCGAAGCTTGTTTGCTCCCTAGTCATCGAAACCCCATCAATTCCATCACAACTAGACGTAGGCTTTTACCTTCATCGAAGGGGCCGAACTAGTATAAACCCTCTTGCGTCCCTGTGTCCGCTTTAACCCCTTCAAGCTAACCCGTTGCGATGGCTCCATGACTAAGTCCTTTCTCTCGAACATCTGCCGTGACAAAACCACGACAGTTGGCGCCCATCGTGGGGCTATCGCACGATGGTTTCAAGTTCTTGGAGGGCCGCTTTGAAGGACTCGAGGGCTACGCTGTGGGCCGGATGAATAGGAGTCATCGCGGCAAGCTCTACATCGATGATGCAGGCTGGGGCCCCGAGGCCGGCTCAGTTGAGTATGCGTGCCGGGTCCCCTTTGGTGGCACACACGTTTTCATCGGCAAGATCGGTGAACCAGGCCCTGAGCCGGACATCTGCACCGACCTCGTCGAAACGGCTTAGCGTGCGCGGTCCGCCCGGGTTAAACCGGCTGTGAAGTGTGCCTTCGTGGGAGTCATCCATGGAGGAAGTTATGAGGATGGATCGGAATCTCGCGGCGAGACCGTCGTTTATTCCGGCGACGAGTCATCAACCGGAGAAACCGAATCTCTATATCAGCTACAAGATGGCCGGATTGGGGGCTATTCCGATGGCGACAGTATTCCGGACCCCTCTGATCTACCCAACCGAGTTGGAATATTCATGGTCGGCACACAAGCAGCGCTTCATTCTTTGACCGCTGCGCCAGTAACCTCCGGTTCAGTAGCGGCGACAGCTGCCGGGGCAGGAAGCTCTGCACGCCCGCCGGCTCAAGTTCTATCAAATCTATTTGATGCATTGGCTGTGCTTATGGCAGAAGCTAATCCGGCGGATCAGGAAGTCCACAACGCAGAGATTGCAAAGGTGAAGGAACAGATCACCCATGCCAAGGCGGACCTGGCAGCTGAGAGTGCCAGGATGACCACAGAGCGGGCCGCTTTAGACGCACAAGCCTACAGGCTCATGTTGGACCAAAACGCGTCGCATGAAGTCATGAAGAGGAAGTACCGATCCTGTTTGCCTTCGGTTTTCGAGGCCAGAGACCTTTTCAACACCCCAGGAGCAGGAACCAGTAATCCGCTGGAGGGAAACCAGCCGGAAGCTCCGGGGACCGGTGCGCCGGTTCAGCCCCGTCTGATGAATCTGCCTCATCAAAACACTGTTATACCTCAGGCTGTTTCAACACCTCCGGGTCACTACTCCAACCCAATGGACAATCTCGTTGCCGCTGCTGCATGGCTGGAGGCATTCCAATTGAAGGTGACTCGCCGCAGGCGGTAGAGACACGACAGGTCAAAGAGCTTCTTAGGACAGCTTTGGTCCAACAGGAAGCATACTCGTACAGCCGCGACCGGATCCACTCGACCCCTCGTCCAAGCCGGAGCTACAGCAGGCGTATGGATGAACCAGCAGTATCAAGTAATGAACGACGTGGAGCACCCCGCGGCAACAACCTGGCGGGTGGTACTGATAACGCTCATGAAGTGGTGGACTGGGCCCGAGCGCGCAGGGAGGCCAAGCTAGCCGCACAGCATCAGGCTCGGCAGCTTACGCCGGTTCGTCCAACTATTTCGGTCAAACCCGGTGTTACTTCTAGCTCTTTGGGGGTGCCTTGCCTTGTCCCCGCTTTACGCAATATGCGCCTGCCCAAGGATTTCAAGGGCCCGCGCAAGGTACCAAATTACACGGCGGATCAACCCCCAGAGACATGGGTGGAGAGCTATGAGATGGCCATGGAGATGCTTGATGTGGATGATGTGGCATGTGCGAAGTACTTCACTATGATGCTTGAAGGAACGGCCCGCACTTGGTTAAAAAGCTTACCGGCCAACTCTATCAGTTCATGGGCCCAATTACGAGCCCGGTTTATCAGTAATTTCAAGGATACATGTAAGCAGCCTATGTCGATAGTGGACTTAGCTGCCTGTGTCCAGGAGGAAGGAGAATCGACGACTCATTGGGTGCGCCGGGTCTCACAAGTGTTGCATTCATCAGACCGCATCAACGCTGACACTGCAGTCTTAACCCTAGAAGGCAACTGCCGGTTTGGGCCCCTAAAGCTGAAGTTGGGACGGATGAAGCGCCATTGCACTGACATGGGGACCCTCATGGCTGCTTTGGTAAAGTATGCTGATTCTGATAGTACCAAGGATCCCGAATCTGATGAGGACAAGGCAGGGATGGGAAAGAGGAACAGCAACTCCAAAGGTCAGCAGCATCACTTGGCAGGCAATGGTGGCGGAGGCAAGCATAAAGTGGATGGTAACATGGACTTTGTGGGTAATACCAACATGCAGGACAAGGGCCAGCGACGCAAGGGTAAACCGCCAAATCGTAGTGGGGCACCCAACCCTAACCCGGACCGCCTAAATTATCTGTTGAGCCAGCCCTGTCCAAGACATGGGACGAAGGAGGTGCCACCAAACCACCTTTGGAAGGATTGCTTCATTATGCAGGAGTTCAAAAATTCTAATGCTTTCCGGTATGATCACGGCTCCGGCGGTGGCTCAGGATCCGGGCCGGGTTACGGTGGAGGAAATTCCGGTTTAGGATTTAATGGTAATCCGGGCGGACATAATAATCAAAATAATCAGAACAACCAGGGTGGTTACAACCAGCAGCAGCAACAGTTAGGTTACCAGAGCAACCCAAAGCAGTTGAATAGTGGGCAGTACCATGTCTTCACCACTAGCTTGGACAAGCAAGACTGGAAGGTTCAGAGGCGGGCAGTCAACTCTGTTCAACTGGCCGTGCCCCGTTATCTACGCTGGTCTGAACAGCCAATCATATGGAGCAGAGAGGATCACCCTCCCCGGATTGATAATCCGGGTCAGTTGGCTCTGGTGGTGGCGCCTCAGGTGGGAGGTTACAAGTTCACCAAAGTGCTCATGGATGGAAGGAGCAGCATTAATATCTTGTACTATGAGACCTTCCGTCGTATGGGGCTAAGAGATGAAAATCTCAAACCGTCTAATACAGTGTTCCACGGTGTGGTACCCGGCAAGTCAGCATATCCTATTGGTAAGATAGCTCTGGAAGTGGCCTTTGGAGATGATCATGATTCCAGGTCGGAAACATTGACATTTGAAGTTGTGAAAATCCAAAGTCCATATCACGCCCTGTTTGGGCGACCGGCCTACGCCAAGTTTATGGCACGGCCCTGTTATGTGTATTTGCAGCTCAAGATGCCGGGTCACAAGGGGACAATAACGGTTCACGGAAGCCGTAAAATCGCTTTGGAGTGCAAGGAAGGAGATGCGGCCTACGCAGAGTCGGTTTGTGCCACCGAGGAGATGAAGTATTATAAGGACAATGTTGATGCGGCGGACATGACTCCATTAAAGAAGCCACCTACAGAGCATGATCCGGCCCTGAAGTTCAAATCGGCAACAGAAACTAAGCTTGTTGACTTCATACCTGGCGATTCGTCCAAGCAGTTCAGCATCAGTGCCAACTTGGATCCGAAATAGGAAAGCGCGCTCATCGAGTTCATCCGTGAGAATCGGGACATTTTTGCATGGAAGCCCTTTGACATGCCAGGTGTACCGAGGCAACTCGCTGAGCACACCCTTAATGTGGATCCTAAATACAAACCGGTGAAACAGTTCCTCCGCCGGTTTAACAAATAAAGATGCAAGGCGATTGGAGAAGAGGTAGCCAGGCTCTTAGCAGCTGGCTTTATTGTTGAAGTTTTTCACCCTAAGTGGCTTGCCAATCCGGTGCTGGTCCTTAAGAAAAACGGCACCTGGCGCATGTGTGTGGATTACACAGATCTTAACAAGGCTTGTCCAGCAGATCCTTTTGCCCTCCCCCATATTGATCAAATTATTGATGCTACGGCGGGTTGTGAGCGTTTAAGTTTTTTGGATGCATATTCTGGCTATCATCAGATCAAAATGGCAGTTAAGGACCAGGAGAAGACGTCATTCATAACTCCCTTTGGAGCCTTCTGTTATGTGTCTATGCCCTTTGGGCTCAATAGTGCCCAGGCAACTTATCAACGGTGTGTACAAAATTGTCTTCACAAGCAGATTGGCCGTAATGTACATGCTTACGTGGATGATATCGTGGTTAAGTCCAGGGAAAAGGAGACTCTGGTTGACGATTTAAAGGAAACCTTTGATAACCTGAGGACGTACAAGATGATGCTTAATCCGGCCAAGTGTGTCTTTGGTGTACCGGCAGGCAAGTTATTGGATTTTCTGGTGTCCAACAGGGAAATTGAGGCTAATCCGGAAATGATCACAGCCATCACCTCCCTGGCTAAACCAAAGTGTACCAATGATGTTCAACACCTGGCAGGCCGGATTGCCGCGTTAAGCTGGTTTATCAGCCGCCTTGGGGAGAAGGCAATCCCTTTGTATCAGATGTTGAAGAAGACGGATCAGTTCGTCTAGAGTTCCACTGCTGCTGAAGCATTTGAGGACTTAAAGCGGCAATTGGCCAATCCGCCTGTGCTCGCCGCTCCTATTGACAAGGAGCCGTTACTGCTATATATTGCTGCTAATGCTCGTGCGGTCAGCGTGGCTATTGTGGTGGAGCGAAAGGAGGCAGGTAAGGAGCATCTGGTTCAACGTCCGGTCTATTATATCAACAGGTACTCATTGAGTCCAAGCAAAGGTATCCGCATTGGCAGAAGCTGGTGTACGGAGTTTTTATGGCAAGCCGGAAGCTTAAGCAATACTTCCAAGGGCACCCAATTACTGTGGTCAGTTCTGCTCCTTTGGGGGATATCATCCAGAACCGGGAAGCGACTGGCCGGATTGCCAAGTGGGCTATAGAGCTTGGGCCGCACGGATTAAAGTATGTGCCTCATATGACGGTTAAGTCTCAAGCACTTGTTGATTTCATCAATGATTGGACGGAACTGCAAGCACCTGAAGAAAAGCCGGATCACACATATTGGACCATCCATTTTGACGGATCCAGCCAATTGGAAGGCTCGGGGGCTGGAGTCGTATTAACTTCCCCATGAGGTGATAAGTTTTGTTACGTTCTCCGCTTAATGTTCCCTTGTACTAACAATGCAGCTGAGTATGAAGCCTTGCTCCATGGTCTCCGGATGGCTAAGGAGATGAATCTAAGTCGAGTTAAGTGCTTCGGTGACTCGGACCTCGTGGCTCAACAAGTATCTTGCACTTGGGACTCCAAGGACCCACTCATGGCAGCATATCATCGTGAGGTGGATATTGTTGCAGGTCACTTTAAAGGCTATCAGGTGGACCACGTGGACCGACGGAAGAATGAAGCGGTGGACGCTTTAAGCCGGCTGGGCTCTCAGCGCAAACCGGTCCCGCCCAACGTTTTTCTGGATGTGCTGCACAACCCGTCGGTCAAGCTCCCTGGTGAAGCGGATTTGGCTATTCCTGATCCGGTGGCTCCATTGGTGGCAGCTCTTCATGTCATTCCGGATTGGACGCTTCCTTACCTGGCGTACATGAACCGGGGCGAGTTACCAGAGGATGAGACTCTGTCCCGATAGATAATCCGGCGGTCCAAGTCCATGACTATTGTCAATGGTGAGTTGCATCATTGCAGTGTATTAGGGGCGTTTCAATGTTGTGTGTCTCCTGAAGAAGGCTGTGAAATTTTGCATGAGATCCACGAAGGAGATTGTGGTCACCACGCCGGTTCAAAATCTTTGGTAGTTAAAGCGTTTCGCCATGGCTTCTATTGGTTAACTGCTCATGCTGATGCGGAGGATCTGGTCAGATGATGTGACGGTTGCCAAAAGTTTTCAAGACGTGCTCATGTGCCGGCTCAAGAATTGAGAATGATTCCAATTACTTGGCCGTTTGCGACTTGGGGGCTGGATATGGTTGGGCCTTTCAAAAGGTCCAAAGATAAGAAGACCCACCTCCTGGTGGCGGTTGACAAGTTTACAAAGTGGGTGGAAGCAGAACCTGTTAGCAAGTGTGATGCGGCCACGGCGGTTCAGTTCATCAAAAAAGTGATTTTCCGGTTTGGCTTTCCACACAGTATCATCACAGACAATGGTACCAATTTGTCCAAGGGTGCCATGAAGGAGTTCTGCGAACGGGAGCACATCCGGCTTGACGTTTCATCAGTGGCACACCCACAGTCCAATGGTCAAGAAGAAAGGGCTAATCAAGAGATCTTGAGAGGCATCAAGCCCCGGCTTATGGTTCCTTTGCAGAGAACGCCGGGTTGTTGGGTAGAAGAGTTACCATCTGTGTTATGGAGCATCAATACTACACCCAATAGATCAACAGGATGCACACCGTTCTTCATGGTTTATGGAGCGGAGGCAGTTCTCCCCAGTGATATCCGTCATGACTCACCTCGTGTGGCGGCTTATGTTGAAGCGGACAATGAGACAGCACGGCAAGACGCTTTGGACCTATTGGATGAAGAACGTGACATAGCAGCCGCCCGATCGGCGATTTACCAACAGGATCTTCGTCGTTATCACAGTCGCCGAGTCAGAACCAGAACCTTTCAGGAAGGAGATTTGGTGCTTCGGCTCATCCAAGATCAGACTGATATGCATAAGCTATACCCACCTTGGGAGGGGCCTTTCGTGGTCAGCAAGAATCTGCAGAACGGGTCATATTATCTGATCGATAATCGAGAGCATAAAGACTCACGTACATCAGAGGAGGAGACCAACAGGCCGTGGAACATAGCTCATCTTCGGCCTTACTATACCTGAGCCATTGGCTCTACTTATGTACATATTACGACGATGTATATATTAGATTAAATATAATAAACCGGAACCTTAGCTAAAGCGGGGTATCTGTTCTTTTACATCATGTGTGGTTACACGGAGTTGTTCTAAAGCGGCCTCCGGTTTACCCCTTGAGTTAGCTTTTAAAAAGCATCATGTTATGTCACTTGGGGGCTTGGTCGTGTCCGAACCAATGCAACACCTCTTGATAGGCGAGAGCCACCAGATCACTTGGGGACTTGGTCACGTCTGAACCAGTCATGCCTCTTGATCGGCCTAAGGCCACAGAATCACTTGGGGGCTTGGTCGAACCCGAACCATTGCCACGCCTCTTGATCGGCATAAATGCCACGGTTTCATTTGGGGACCTGGCTGACTTGAACCATAGCTACACCTATCGGGAGCTTGGTCGTGTCCGACCATGGTAACGCCATTTGATCGGCTCAAATAAGCCTCTTTTTGCAAACGGTTTTATCATTGCCTTTGCTTCACAATTTTCTTTGATAGATATTTCTTTCTTTTTGTTGCGTTTTTTAAACCGACAAAATTTTAAACCGGTTCACACTGTCAATTGACGGAACACGGTCCATTGTTAATCCGGAGACTATTTGCTCGGTTTGATTTTTTTGTTAACATCCTATTACGGAGTAACACAGTGTTTTATTATAACCCGGCACGGTTTACATGGTAAACCGGCATTATATATATACAGGAGCTGCTATCTCCTCCAACAGTGTGGGTTTATGAAACCTCCGCTTCAAGATTGGCTAAGCCAACTTCATGCCCAGCGATGGCAGGTATTATGTATCTCAAAGATTTGATCATATGCTTAAAATTCAGATATTTTGATTTTATATATGCAGACATCATACTCCGCCTGATGGTACAATCGCGGTGGCACTTTAAGATTTTTTATGTTGCAGAAAATACTTTGGAAAGTTCATCACCCAAAGGAAGCACAAGTTGCAGTGGTTATGCACGAAGGCATATTAAGATCAAGAGTATCAGCTAGCCTATTACAGGGAAACACGGTGCCCAAAACAAGATCATTGTTTTTTCAAAGGAGAAGCAGTTTAAACCGGCTTCCGGTTCAAGCTTGGTCACCAGCCTGGCCTGATGGTTGTGGGTCATCCCGCGCCGCTTCAACTTCAGTTTCTCTACCCAGCGGCTGGAAATCAACAGTTGTCCAGTCGATTCCCATTAATGCTCGAAAGACAGCTTCATCATGGATCAGCAACGACGGTTCAATATCGGGAGCGTAAGTATGCTTACGGATTGGAGGGATAAGATTTTCCGCTTCATGAATCGGTGCAGCTACTCGCTTGTTTTGCTTATCATATTGGGCTTGATAATGAGACAAGTCTGCTTCTTCAACCAATTGACAAGCTAGCGGACGCACCTCCCGGTTTATTGCTCGCAGATCCTCTTCACTAAACTCTGAACCGTCTTCCTTCAAGCTGGGATAGCCCTGGGCCGCTTCAATAGGATCAAAATCCGGCACCCAATCTTTTGCCCGGATTAAGGCATTGATCGCACCGGTTCGAGCAGCAGATTTCTTCAGCTCTTCAACCCAGGCAGGAAGCACCGACAGTTTCTTCAGAGTATACTGAATCAAAGTGGGCGCCGGATTGTTGTGGGATGTAGTACAGATGATCCGCTGTGCACCAGTGTACAGTTGTTCGATCAACGTGTAGGCGGCTTTCAATTTCTTCCGCACATCTGACCCCAAGTGACCAATGCGTGTCCCTGAAATATCACAAAGGGTTAACAAACCGGCAGCTCTGTAAGACAGCCGAATCAATTCAGAAATCAAACCGGCTTACCAAAGATAGCAGCGGTAATGGCATGCACGTGCCGCTTTATGCTGGTCAGTTCGTCCACCACCGGTTTTAGTGCAGCCTCGGCGTCTTCTGCTCGTTTGGTTAAAGCGGATTTCTCAGTAGCCCAATCCGCCCGCTCCTTCTTGAAATCCTTCTTAAGCTGTTCCATGACGCTTAAGGCGCTGGTCAACCCCTCTTTTGCTTTTGAGGTTTCAGTCTGTTGGGACTTCAGATTTTCTTGGAGATCGGCGATTTTGGTCTCTTTTGTCTTTAGCTCAGCCTGCATACAGACAGTTATATGATTCAACAAGCAGTGCAACAATTGAAGCACCAACCACATAACAAGTTATGCACTTGGCGCTTGGGGGCTAGTTCCTATTTGATCTTCATATTTCACTTGGTTATAAAGTCCCAAGATCAATACAAGTATTCAACTTGGCACTTGGGGGCTAATGGCTATTTGCTCGAATATATTCTGATGCGGCGATCTTAATTACTTAAAGTCCCGGTTTAACTACACTAAGTTGAACCGGCCCTTGGGGGCTACATCAGCGAGTTCCGAAGTATTGGGATTTATATTAGCAAGTCCCGGTTTGGATACAGATTCTAAACCGGCCCTTGGGGGCTAGGAGAGTTAACAAAATTGAAATATCCAAACAGGAAAAGCACATGGAAGTTACCTCAAATTTCTCTTTCATCATATTAACCAGACGAGCTTCATAGTCACGGCTGGTGTATAGCCGGTTCAGATAGCCGGAATGGAGATCTTGGGCGTTCAAAGCGGCATAAGTTGTCAGATCGGCATTCCATTTTCCCTTGCCAATGGCAGCAAATTCTTCCTTGCCAGTGTGTCTGGATAAAGCAACGGGATTGCCTGGCTCTGTGTGACCAATGCCAGTAATAACAACCTCATCATCATTGGCATCGCCGGTTTGCACTGGGGCCGTTGGCTTATCAGTAGGCTTTGATGGATTGGTGGATTTCTCAATCCGGATGGGGCTTGTGGGCTGGTTGACAGGACTTGAGGTATCAATAGGCCTCTCTTCAGCAATAAGATCGTCATCTTGCTGCTGTGGATCATTGGGTATATATTCAGGAATAGCCGCTTCAAGATCTGGTGTTTTGCCCGGTTCAGGGACGGCATCCTCCTCGGCCGCTTTATCCAGGCAAGCCTTCTTGCCCGGCCTAGGCTTGGCCCTGAAAGGAATAACAAAGTCAAATACAGCATGTTCCAAGGTGATGTACCGGAAATATTATGATAAGTATAGCTTACCCAAGCACCATTTTGAGCGGTGGCAGCTGAGTAGCCGATGACTCGCCAGAGGATGAGTGGGAAGTAACCTGATAATCGGAGTCAGATGGATTAAGAGGTTGACAAAAACAGCCCGCTTTAGGACAAGCACTGACAAGCAAATTAGAGACCTCTGAACGGCGTTTCCAAACCGGACTGTTCGGTAAACCAGCGGAGGTAACTACCTGGCCGCTGTGCCGGGTTGTGCGGCAAGCTTCGTGCTGTTGGGTCTTCATAAGAAATTTGGGATCCAAGTAAGCAAGAGGATGAGAAAATTTAACTTTCCGGTTTGCCTGATGGGTTTTTAGTGAAGGCAAAGGTTCTGAATTGGAAGAGAGAATAATTACCTCTGCAGCATCAGCATGGCTGGCTTCGGCATCATCCTGACAAATATCATCATCAACAAGACGCATGAAAAATAAGCCAAGTGAGTCAAGCTCTACCTTAAGGTCCGGATTGTCCACATCATCATCAGGGGCCGGATCAGAAGATGCAGTGGTTTTCTTCTTGTGAGCGGGCCGTTTCACGACTTTAGTCTTTGGCCGGGTTGGTCGTTCCGGTTTGTCTGGTTTTTCTGGCTTCTCCTGTGGAAGTTTCTTGCTCCAAAATGGATCATTACCCTGTTTAAACAAACATTGATATTAAACAATGACCAGGTATATCAATAGCAGGTTCAGTAAAAAGAAAAAATCAAATTCTTACACCCGGAGGTTTGTTGGTGGCACAGAAGGGAAGCAGGCCGGTTCGAGCACAGACGTGTTCCGGTTCATTCAGCATTTTATTCACAGCCTCTGTGATTTCTTCGTCGATAAGCTGGATGTTAGCATGTCGCAGTGGGTCATCAACACTGCCAGTATACTCGCACATCAAACCGGAGCGCTGACTAAGGGGCAGTATGCTCCACAATATCCAACAGCGAGCGAGATCAACTCTTGTTAAACCATTGGCCATGAAGGCTCTAAGCTTGGATAGTTGAGGAGCATATTTGCTTCTCTCCTTGGCAGTCAACCTTTGCGGAAAGGGGTGTGTATTGCTAAGACGCTCCAGACGAAAGCCAGGCAAAGGATTTTCACCAGCAGGGGAGGTGTCTTTGCAATAGAACCATGTTTGATTCCACTCTTTGGGGTGGCTGTGCAGCTTGGCGTGAGGGTATGTGACCTATTTCCTTTTCTGAATCGCCACACCGCCCAATTCCGTATTGGAACCGTCAGAAAACTCAGTACGGCGATTTAGATGGAAACAGTCTCTGAACAACTCCACTGTGGGCTCCTCTTGAAAGAACACCTCATAGAGCACTTGGAAGTGACACATGTTTGTAACAGAGTTGGGACCAGTGTCTTGTGGGTGGAGTTGAAAATCGGCTAAAACGTCCCGGTAAAATTTAGAACCGGGCGGCTTAAAGCACCGGGCTAAGTGATCTACAAAAACGACGACCTCTCCTTCTTGAGGTGTGGGAGGGCATTCTTTGCCAGGGGCTCTCAAATGGATGGTGTTTTTGCTGCCTAAAGCGCCGATCAGGACTAAATTATTCAGTTGAGTCTCTGTGACGCGAGAAGGAACCCAGTTGCACTCATATACTTGCTTGGCCATGATGAAATCTACAAGATAGGTAATTCCGGTTCAAGAATGCATTGATTAAAGTGCACTGGTATGTACAATGTTAAACCGGAGACAACTCTATCTAAACCGGAGTTTTATGAAGCAACAGCATCAGGCGGTTCAACAAGGGGACTAATGGTATATACCAGTTTGGCAATTTTCTATAAAGTTAAACCGCCGGATCTAAGCATTGAAATAGTTGAGATTGCGGATAGATAAGTGTACAGAAACAGATTTCACAAGATTTCTCTACAGCGACGGATCTGAAGCAAGTTCAGAAAAGAAGGAAAATATTCAAGGTTCAAAAAAAAGAACAGTACCGAATCAATGGGCAGAGATACAGATAGATCTATGGTCTTGAGGCATATAAGTAAAGGCGGATGCTAAGAACTACCGCTACACAGAGCAAAGGTTCACAGGTTCATCTAGGATCTATCATATGAGTACGAAGCAGATGATGAACACTGAAGAACTTGGAAACCCTAGAACAGATCTACGGAGGAAAAGATGAAGAACTCACTGGAGCCGAGGAAGAAACAGAAGGTCACCGCGATGCTCTGGTACAATCAGGGTGATGCAGCGGCCAAGGTTGGAGCAGAGGTCATCGACGGCGGCGGAGCTCCGAAGCTGGACAACGCGGGGAAGACAAAGCAGAAGGGCACGAAGGGGAAAAAGAAATGACCCTTCGGTCCTATTTATAAGGCAAGGGACAAGAGTCAGGCGCGAAAATCAAGGGACCGTGGGTTTGGAAATGAAGTTGTCGCCTTAATTGTCGGAGACCTGTTAAACAAAAAAACAAAAAGGGGGTATCATAGATAAGGTTCTTTATAACAGGTGACGTCACGCCGGTTTACAACGACCAGAGAAGATGACATCATGGTGGTTCAACAAACTACAAGAAGATATTGAAGATGAAGATTTTTGCTAAGGATTGACATGAACCTGTCCAAATCAATCTGGGGTCTAATGTTGGGGATATTACTACTGGGTGTAAACCGGCCTATCTGGGCCGGGTTAACTTCATCAGTAGTTAATTATGTTAAAGCCCAAGAAGGCAGATGAGAGCTCAAGGCCCATAGTCGGTTTAAGGCCTGTAGCCGTAAACCGGCGTTGGTATTTAACTTGTATTATAAGTTAGGAATAAGTAGAAACCAAACCGGACACATCTATGAGCCGGTATTGGGACTATGTGAACTGACTGGCGTCACCCGTGTATATAAGGGGACGACCCGGCGGCGGTTCAAGGACAACAGACAACAACTCGAGACTTAGGCGAAGCTTGTTTGCTCCCTAGTCATCGAAACCCCATCAATTCCATCACAACTAGACGTAGGCTTTTACCTTCATCGAAGTGCCGAACTAGTATAAACCCTCTTGCGTCCCTGTGTCCGCTTTAACCCCTTCAAGCTAACCCGTTGCGATGGCTCCACGACTAAGTCCTTTCTCTAGGACATCTGCCGTGACAAAACCGCGACAAGACCCAATCCTAAGCATAGCTCAAAGATCATGTAGTTCGTTTGTTATAGCTTTTCCGAATGTCAAGTATCATTTCCTTAGACCATGAGATTGTGCAACTCCCGGATACCGTAGGAGTGCTTTGGGTGTGCCAAACGTCACAACGTAACTGGGTGACTATAAAGGTAAACTACGGGTATCTCCGAAAGTGTTTGTTGGGTTGGCACGAATCGAGACTGGGATTTATCACTCCGTAGGACGGAGAGGTATCTCTGGGCCCACTCGGTAATGCATCATCATAATGAGCTCAATGTGACCAAGTGGTTGATCATGGGATCATGCATTACGGTACGAGTAAAGTGACTTGCTGGTAATGAGATTGAACGAGGTATTGGGATACCGACGATCGAGTCTCAGGCAAGTAACGTACCGATTGACAAAGGGAATTGCATACGGGATTGATTGAATCCTCGACATCGTGGTTCATCCGATGAGATCATCAAGGAGCATGTGGGAGCCAACATGGGTATCCAAATCCCGCTGTTGGTTATTGACCGGAGAGTCGTCTCGGTCATGTCTGCGTGTCTTCCGAACCCGTAGGGTCTACACACTTAAGGTTCGGTGACGCTAGGGTTGTTGAGATATTAGTATACGGCAATACAGAAATCAAAGGGCTCTGTCAAGTTAGCTATAGGTTGTGCCGTATCAACGATTTCTACGGAAGGCGATAAGATGATAGCTTGAGCAGTTATGTATCTAGGACCTTTGACGCAAATGGATGCGTCTCTAACTCCATAGAGACTACTTCTCAATACAATTTCTTTCAAATTTAGTAAAATTTCTTGTACGGATTCTTCAATACCTGCTATTGTAGAATACTCGTGGAGCACGCTCCCAAATTTTGCACGTGTGATACATGTTCCTTCTATTTCTCCAAGTAAAGCTCTTCGCAAGGCAATACCGACGGTGTCCGCTTGACCTTTTCTAAGCGGGGACAGAATGAAACGACCATAATAAAGGCGCTTACTATCTACTCTTGATTCAACACACTTCCACTGTAGTGTTTGAGTGGATCCTGCTACCTCCTCTCGAACCATAATAGACTAGTATTATTATTTTATCATTGAATCGTTTATTTCTCGTGAAATGAAAGTTGAAAGTGGGTTAATTCTTTTACAGACGTCTTTTTTTAGGCGGCCGACATCCATTATGCGGCATAGGTGTTACATCGCGTATACAACTTAATCGCACACCACTTTTAGCAATGGCTCGTAATACGGCATCTCTTCCACTACCAGCGCCCTTTACCATAACTTCTGCTCGTTGCAAACCTACTGTACGAATAGCATCTACTGATGTTCTTTGACCAGCATAGGGTGATGCTTTTCTTGAGCTTTTGAATCCACAAGTACCGGCCGAGGACCAAAAACCACCCGACCTTGTGGGTCTATAACAGTTATAATGGTATTGTTGAAACTAGCTTGAACATGAATAACCCCTTTTGTTATTCTACATGCACTCTTCCGTAAACTAAAACGTGCATTCCTACGTAAACCATTACGCACTTTCTTACGTGAACCAATTTTTGGTATAGCTTTTGCCATATTTTATTATCTCATAAATATGAGTTAGAAATAAAAAAAGAAAAAAAAGATACAAAGATATCCGTTTCAGGGTAAAATAAACCCTTTACTTTAATTATTTTAAATGAAATTATTTTATTTGGAATTGGAACATTTCCGCGGGTACTTTTTTTTTACATTTTAGAAAGTAAAGTTCTTTTTCGAAAGATTACCCCTGTCTTTGTTTATGCTTCGGATTAGAGCAAATGACTCTAATTCGTCCACGCCTACGAATCAGTCGACATTTTGTACAAATTTTACGAATGGAAGCTCTTATTTTCATATTTCCGTATCCTTTTTAAAACTATGAATCTAATCTTTTGGAAAAAAAATAAGTCTCTTCGCTTGAATTTTAGAACTTAGAATTTATTACCCTAGAAAAAAAAGAAAAACCTAATCCTTTGAATCTTTGGTATCGTTCAAATCTTCGCTATCCTTCAAATCTTCGCTATCCTTCGAGTCTTCGATACGCTTCGAATCCTTATGGGGAAGTCTATAAATTATACGTCCCTTGCTTGAATCATAACCACTTACTTCTATTTTGACCCTATCCCCCATCAGTATTCGTATAGAACTACACCGTATATTTCCTGAAATATAGCCTAGGATGATGGTGTCATTCTCTAGCCGAACGCGGAACATTCCATTGGGTAGGGCTTCCGTAACTAAACCTTCGAAAGTTACTTTTGCTTCTCTCATGTTTTTTTTCTCTCCTATTTTTTTTCTGTCATATTTTTTTCTCCTATTTTTCTATTTTTATTTTAAAAATAGGAAGGGCGAGATAGAATTCGAGCACTATAGGCGGGGCGATTACCATATATAACATAAGACTTCTCCCCCAATTATGTTTAGTCGAGCTTCTCGATCTGTCATTATTCCTCGAGAAGTAGAAAGAATAGAAATTACCATTCCACCCAAAACATTAGGAATTCCTTGATAGTTGGTATAAATTCGTAAGCCGGGTCGACTGATATGCTTTAAAAAGGTTCTTGTTCTATATATTCCTTTTCTAGTCTTTCTCTTTTGATGTCACAAAGTTGAAACCAAGAAATATCTGCTACGTTCCTGATGTTTCCGAACACTTTCAATAAAACCCTCTTGTAGGAGTATTTTAACAATGTTTTCGGTAATATTTGTAGATACTACTCGAACTGTTCCTTTTTTATTCATGGGGTCTAAACACTTAAGGTTCGGTGACGCTAGGGTTGTTGAGATATTAGTATACGGTAACCCGAAAGTTGTTCGGAGTCCCAAATGAGATCCCGGACGTCACGAGGAGTTCCGGAATGGTCCGGAGGTGAAGAATTATATATAGGAAGTCCAGTTTCGGCCATCAGGAAAGTTTCGGGGGTCACCGGTATTGTACCGGGACCACCGGAAGGGTCCCGGGGGTCCACCAGGTGGGGCCACCTATCCCGGAGGGCCCCATGGGCTGAAGTGGGAGGGGAACCAGCCCCTAGTGGGCTGGTGCGCCCCCCTTGGGCCTCCCCCTGCGCCTAGGGTTGGAAACCCTAGGAGTGGGGGCGCCCCACTTGGCTTGGGGGGCAAGCCGCCCCCCTTGGAGATCCCATCCCCTAGGGCCGGCGCCCCCACCTAGGGGTCCTATATATAGTGGGGGGAGGGAGGGCAGCCGCACCCTAGCCCCTGGCGCCTCCCTCTCCCTCCCGTGACACTTCTCCCTCTCCCTGAGCTTGGCAAGCCCTACCGAGATCACCGTTGCTTCCACCACCACGCCGTCGTGCTGCTAGATCTCCATCAACCTCTCCTTCCCCTTGCTGGATCAAGTTGGAGGGGACGTCTTCCCAACCGTACGTGTGTTGAACGCGGAGGTGCCGTCCGTTCGGCGCTAGGTCATCGGTGATTTGGATCACGACGAGTACGAGTCCATCAACCCCGTTCTCTTGAACGCTTCCGCTCGCGATCTACAAGGGTATGTAGATGCACTCCCCTCTCCCTCGTTGCTAGATGACTCCATAGATTGATCTTGGTGATGCGTAGAAATTTTTTAAAATTCTGCTACGTTCCCCAACAGATATGACCTAAACGGCAGTGCCACAAATAAGTTGCACTATCATTATCAACTCTGCATCTTTTGGCTTCAACATTATGAATATGTGTGTCACTACTATCGAGATTCAATAAGCATAGACCACTCTTCACGGGTGCATGACCATAAAAGATATTACTCATAAAAATAGAACAACCATTATTCTCTGATTTAAATGAATAATTGTCTCGCATCAAACAAGATCCAGATATAATGTTCATGCTCAACGTTGGCACCAAATAACAATTATTTAGGTCTAATACTAATCCCGAAGGTAGATGTAGAGGTAGCATGCCGACCGCGATCACATCGACTTTGGAACCATTTCCCACGCACATCGTCACCTCGTCCTTAGCCAATCTTCGCTTAATCCGTAGCCCCTGTTTCGAGTTGCACATATTAGCAACAGAACCAGTATCAAATACCCAGGTGCTACTGCGAGCATTAGTAAGGTACACATCAATAACATGTATATCACATATACCTTTGTTCACCTTGCCATCCTTCTTATCCGCCAAATACTTGGGGTAGTTCCGCTTCCAGTGACCAGTCTGCTTGCAGTAGAAGCACTTAGTTTCAGGCTTAGGTCCAGACTTGGGTTTCTTCTCTTGAGCAGCAACTTGCTTATTGTTCTTCTTGAAGTTCCCCTTCTTCTTCCCTTTGCCCTTTTTCTTGAAACTAGTGGTCTTGTTGACCATCAACACTTGATGCTCCTTCTTGATTTCTACCTCCGCATCCTTTAGCATTGCGAAGAGCTCAGGAATTGTTTTATTCATCCCTTGCATATTATAGTTCATCACGAAGCTCTTGTAGCTTGGTGGCAGTGATTGAAGAACTCTGTCAATCACACTATCAACCGGAAGATTAACTCCCAGCTGAGTCAAGTGATTATGGTACCCAGACATTCTGAGTATATGTTCACTGACAGAACTATTCTCCTCCATCTTGCAGTTGTAGAACTTATTGGAGACTTCATACCTCTCAATCTGGGAATTTGCTTGAAATATTAACTTCAACTCTTGGAACATCTCATATGCTCCATGACGTTCAAAACATCGTTGAAGTCCTGGTTCTAAGCCGTAAAGCATGTCACACTGAACTATCGAGTAGTCATCAGCTTTGCTCTGCCAGACGTTCTTAGCATCGTCAGTTGCATCATCAGCAGGCCTGCCACTCAGCGGTGCTTCCAGGACGTAATGCTTCTGTGCAGCAATGAGGATAATCCTCAAGTTACGGACCCAGTCCGTGTAATTGCTACCATCATCTTTCAACTTTGCTTTCTCAAGGAACGCATTAAAATTCAACGGAACAACAGCACGGGCCATCTATCTACAATCAACATAGACAAGCAAGATACTATCAGGTACTAAGTTCATGATAAATTTAAGTTCAATTAATCATATTACTTAAGAACTCCCACTTAGATAGACATCCCTCTAATCCTCTAAGCGATCATGTGATCCAAATCAACTAAACCATGTCCGATCATCACGTGAGATGGAGTAGTTTCAATGGTGAACATCACTATGTTGATCATATTACTATAAGATTCACGCTCGACCTTTCGGTCTCCGTGTTCCGAGGCCATATCTATTATATGCTAGGCTCGTCAAGTTTAACCTGAGTATTCCGCGTGTGCAACTGTTTTGCACCCATTGTATTTGAACGTAGAGCCTATCACACCCGATCATCACGTGGTGTCTCAGCACGAAGAACTTTTGCAACAGTGCATACTCAGGGAGAACACTTATACTTTGATAATTTTAGTGAGGGATCATCTTATAATGCTACCGTCAATCAAAGCAAGATAAGATGCATAAAAGATAAACATCATATGCAATCAATATAAGTGATATGATATGGCCATCATCATCTTGTGCTTGTGATCTCCATCTCCAAAGCACTGTCATGATCACCATCGTCACTGGTGCGACACCTTGATCTCCATCGTAGCATCGTTGTCGTCTCGCCAATCTTATGCTTCCATGACTATCGCTACCGCTTAGTGATAAAGTAAAGCATTACAGGGCGATTGCATTGCATACAATAAAGCGACAACCATATGGCTCCTGCCAGTTGCCGATAACTTCGGTTACAAAACATGATCATCTCATACAATAAAATTTAGCATCATGTCTTGACCATCTCACATCACAACATGCCCTGCAAAAACAAGTTAGACGTCCTCTAATTTGTTGTTGCAAGTTTTACGTGGCTGCTACGGGCTTAGCAAGAACCCTTCTTACCTACGCATCAAAACCACAACGATAGTTTGTCAAGTTGGTGCTATTTTAACCTTCGCAAGGACCGGGCGTAGCCACACTCGGTTCAACTAAAGTTGGAGAAACTAACACCCACCAGCCACCTGTGTGCAAAGCACATCGGTAGAACCAGTCTCGCGTAAGCGTAGGCGTAATGTCGGTCCGGGCCGCTTCATCCAACAATACCGCTGAACCAAAGTATGACATGCTGGTAAGCAGTATGACTTATATCGCCCACAACTCACTTGTGTTCTACTCGTGCACAACATCAACGCGTAAAACCTAGGCTCGGATACCACTGTTGGGGAACGTAGTAATTTCAAAAAAATTCCTACGCACACGCAAGATCATGGTGATGCATAGCAATGAGAGGGGAGAGTGTTGTCCATGTACCCTCGTAGACCGAAAGTGGAAGCGTTAGCACAACGCGGTTGATGTAGTCATGCATCTTCACGATCCGACCGATCAAGTACCGAATGTACGGCACCTCCGAGTTCAGCACACGTTCAGCCTGATGACGTCCCTCGAACTCCGATCCAGCCGAGTGTTGAGGGAGAGTTTCGTCAGCACGATGGCGTGGTGACGATGTTGATGTTCTACCGACGCAGGGCTTCGCCTAAGCACCGCTACAGTATTATCGAGGTGGAATATAGTGGAGGGGGGCACCGCACACGGCTAAGAGATCAATGATCTAATGTTGTGTCTCTAGGGTGCCCCCCTGCCCCTGTATATAAAGGAGCAAGGGGGTGCGGCCGGCCAGGGCATAGGCGCGCCAGGAGGAGTCCTACTCCCACCGGGAGTAGGAATCCCCCCCCCCTTTCCTAGTTGGATTAGGACTTGGGAGGGGGGGAAGAAGGAAAGAGGGGGGCTGGCCCCCCTTGCCCTAAACCAATTCGGTTTGGGCCTTGGGGCGGCGCGCCCCACACTTCCTTAGCTTCCCTCCTTTTCCACTAAGGCCCATGTAGGCCCATTAATCCCCTGGGGGGTTCCGGTAACCTCCCGGTACTCTGGTAAAATCCTGATTTCACCCGAAAAACTTCCGATATCCAAACATAGGCTTTCAATATATCAATCTTCATTTCTTGACCATTTCGAGACTCCTCGTCATGTACGTGATCACATCCGGGACTCCGAACAACCTTCCGTACATCAAAACATAAAACTCATAATATAACTGTCATCGTAGCGTTAAGCGTGCGGACCCTATGGGTTCGAGAACTATGTAGACATGACCGAGACACGTCTCCAGTCAATAACCAATAGCGGAACCTGGATGCTCATATTGGCTCCTACATATTCTACGAAGATCTTTATCGGTCAGACCGCATAACAACATATGTTGTTCCCTTTGTCGTCGGTATGTTACTTGCCCGAGATTCGATCGTCGGTATCTCAATACCTAGTTCAATCTCGTTACCAGCAAGTCTCTTTACTCGTTCCGTAATACATCATCCCGCAACTAACTCATTAGTTGCAATGCTTGCAAGGCTTAAGTGATGTGCATTACCGAGAGGGCCCAGAGATACCTCTCCGACAATCGGAGTGACAAATCCTAATCTCGAAATACTCTAACCCAACAAGTACCTTCGGAGACACCTGTAGAGCACTTTTATAATCACCCAGTTACGTTGTGACGTTTGGTAGCACACAAAGTGTTCCTCTGGTAAACGGGAGTTGCATAATCTAATAGTCATAGGAACATGTATAAGTCATGAAGAAAGCAATAGCAACAAACTAAACGATCAAGTGCTAAGCTTGACGGAATACTTCTGCAACTCAAAAAATCCAGAAAAAATAGGAAGTCCTAAATAATTTGTATATTGATCTGCTGCAGTTGGAATTGGTATTTTATCTCTCTTTGGTAAAAAAAATGAAAAGTATTCTCGTGAGCGCATACTTTCTGTTTTTTCAGCAAGATCAAACAACAATCGTCCAAGAAGATCCTAAAGGCTTTACTTGGCACAGACACCAATTAAAACATAAAAACACAATCATAACAGAGATAGATGATCTATTTATTACTAAACAGGAACAAAAATAAAATTGGGTTGCCTCCCAACAAACGCTATCGTTTAACGCCCCTAGCTAGGCATAAAGGTAAGAATAGATTTAGGTATTGTCATGATAATGATGAGGCAAATCGCGAAAACTCATCTCAGACTCCCTACGTTCAGCAGCAAGTTTTCTTTGTGGCAAGCAAAAGTAATCAAAAGGGCTAAATTTAATGGGACAAAAGTCCCCAAGATCAAGCTCGGGAGGTATTGGTTCCTCCTTTGGCCCCTCATATTGCACAACCAATTCATCATTATAAGCATTCTTTTGGAAAAAAAGTCATGAGCCTTTGTTCAAGGGAAAAACCTAACCCATTGTTCTGGATAGCAAAATTATCATTAAGTTTAGAAATCCTGTCATTATGATCTAAAGATCGTAAGCGCATTATGTCTTCTTGATAGAAAAGGATTGCTTCTATGGGAGGACGACCGACATCCACCCAATAATGCGCAAAAATTTCATTGGCCTATTTTAGTATAAATCTGAACTCATGAGCTAAAAAGATGGTAGCTGCTCGCTTAACAGAAAAATGCTCACCATTAGAAAACTCAAGAAAAATCCTCTCTATGCAAGGATGCATGTGGATAAATTGTCTTTAAAGTTCAACCACGAGCAAAGATATTGCATCTGAAAGACTACTAGTTTTATGAAGAATAGACCCGCTCATGGTGGGCAAAGCACCAGCGCAAGTAAAGAAATCTTGAATAAGTCCTTTTCAAATAATATTACCACTACCGATCCGAAACTTTTTAGTCTGTAAAATAGTAGGTTCTTGATGAGGATAATCAAAAGCATCAACATTTCCCCCATCGTTACTACTATACTTTTGAACGATAACCTCCCCAGTTTCAGACATATGGCAACAAAACGGACTAAGAACAAACACACAAAAGGCAAGTGGAAAGAGACGAATGGAAAAGGGCGAATAAAACGGCAAAGGTGAAGTGGGGCAGAGGAAAACGAGAGGTGAATGGCAAATAATGTAATGCGAGGGATAAGAGTTTGTGATGGGTACTTGGTATGTCTTGACTTGAGCATAGATCTCCCCGGCAACGGCGACAGAAATGGCTAGTTGACGGGAGATCAAATCTTGACTTGACTTGGTGCAAATCTCCCCGGCAACGGCGCCAGAAATCCTTCTCGCTACCTCTTGAGCATGATTGGTTTTCCCTTGAAGAGAAAAGGGTGATGCAGCAAAGTAGCGTAAGTATTTCCCCCAGTTTTGGAGAACCAAGGTATCAATCCAGTAGGAGACTACACGCAAGTCGTCTAGTACCTGCACAAACAATCAAGAACCTTGCAACCAACGCGATAAAGGGGTTGTCAATCCCTTCACGGCCACTAGCAAAAGTGAGATCTGATAAAGATAATAAGATAATTATTTTTGGTATTTTTGTTGTATAGATTGAAAAGTAAAGATTGCAAAATAAATAGTAAACTAGAATTGTACTCCCTCCATTCCAAAATAGATGACTCAACTTTGTACTAACTTTAGTATAAAGTTGAGTCATCAAATTCAAAATGGAGGGAGTAGATCAGAAACTTATATGATGTAAAGTAGACCTGGGGGCCATAGGTTTCACTAGTGGCTTCTCTCAAGATAGCATATATTATGGTGGATGAACAAATTACTGCCGAGCAATTGATAGAAAAGCGCATGGTGATATGTCTTCCAAACACTTCTGCCCTTCTGTTGGACTCTAACTTGCATGATTTGAATGGAACTAACCCGACTGACGCTGTTTTCAGCCAGAATTGCCGTGATGTTATTTCTGTGCAGAAATAAAAGTTTCTCGGAATGGACCTGAAAATCAACAGAGATTATTTTTGGAATAATATAAAAATACTGGCAAAAAGATCCACGTTAGGGGGCCCACACCCTGTCACGAGGGTGGGGGCGCGCCTACCCCCTGGACGCGCCCCCTTGCTCGTGGGCCCCCTGATTGCTACACCGACATCCATCTTGACTCCATATTATCACTTTCGGGGAGAAAAAAATAAGAGGAAGGGATTCATCGCGTTTTACGATTACGGAGACGCTGCCAAGCCCTAAACTCTCTCAGGAGGGCCTGATCTAGAGTCCGTTTCGGGGCTTTGGAGAGGGGAAATCCGCGCCATCGTCATCATCAACCTTCCTCCATCCAATTTCTGATGCTCACCACTGTGTGAGTTAATTCCATCATGCGCTTGTGGACGGTGATGGTTGGATGAGATTTATCATGTAAATCAAGTTAGTTTTGTTAGATTTGATCCCTAGTATCACTATGTTCTGAGATTGATGTGCAATGGACTTTGCTGCTTACTGCTTGTCACTAGGGCCCGAGTGCATGATTTCAGATTTGAACTATTATGTTTTTATGAAAATATGTTGAGCTCTTGATCCTATCTTGCAAGTCTATAATCACCTATTATGTGTTATGATCCGTTAACCCCGAAGTGACAATAATCGGTATACTTACCGGTAATGACCGTACTTTGAGGAGTTAATGTATTCACTATGTGTTAATGCTTTGGTCCGGTACTCTATTAAAAGGAGGCCTTAATATCCCTTAGTTTCCAATAAGACCCCGCTGCCACGGGAGAGTAGGACAAAATATGTCATGCAAGTTCTTTTCCATAAGCACGTATGGCTATATTCGGAATACATGTCTACATTACATTGATGAACTGGAGCTAGTTCTGTGTCACCCTATGTTATAATCATTGCATGAGGAATCGCATCTGACATAATTATCCATCACTGATCCATTGCCTATGAGCTTTTCATATATTGTTCTTCGCTTATTTACTTTTCCATTGCTACTGTTACAATCACTATAAAACAAAAAATATTACTTTTGCTACCATTACCACTACTATCATATTACTTTACTACTAAACACTTTGTTGCAGATATTAAGTTTCCAGGTGTGGTTGAAATTTGACAACTTCAGCTGCTAATACTTGAGAATATTCTTTGGTTCCCCTTGTGTCGAATCAATAAATTTGGGTTGAATACTCTACCCTCGAAAACCTGTTGCGATCCCCTATACTTGTGGGTTATCAAGACTATTTTCTCGCGCCGTTGCCGGGGAGCATAGCTCTATTCTTTGAGTCACTTGGGATTTATATCTGCTTATCACTATGAAGAACTTGAAAGATCAAGAACCAAGATTTTTCCCTCAACTACGAGGGGTGGTAAGGAACTGCCATCTAGCTCTGCACTTGATTCACCTTCTGTTTTGAGTAAACTTGCGACACCTACACCTGTTATTCATTCTGATATGTCGCATGTTATTGATGATGCCACTTCTGCTTTGCATGATACTTATGATGAAACTACTTCTATGCTTGATACTACCGTGCCATAGGTGAATTACTTGACGAACTACTTGCTAGGGCTAGAGAGAATGAAATTATTGAAACTGATAATATTGATGAAAGTGATGATGAATATTCTCCCCCTAAATATGAATTGCCTGTTGTTCCTAAGGGTTATGTTATGGATGAAGAAACTTCTATAGACTTCTTAGCTTGCAATGATACATCTTGATCTTAAGAAATTATTAGCTAAGCTTAAAGAAAAGTCTTGAATGCTAGAATGAAATATGACCCTGCTTTTGCTACTTCACCTATCTTTATTACTGATAAGGATTATGATTTCTCTGTCGATCCTGAGTTAATTACTATGGTTGAATCTGATCCTTTTTATGGCTATGAATCTGAAACTGTTGTGGCACATCTTACTAAATTAAATGATATAGCCACCCTGTTTACTCATGATGAGAAAACTCGCTATTACTTTATCCTTAAGTTGTTTCCGTTTCTCATTAAAGGGTGATGCTAAAACATGATTTAATTCTCTTGATCCTGGTTGTGTGCGTAGTCCCCAGTATATGATTTATTACTTCTCTGTAAATATTTCCCCGCTCACAAGAAACAAGCTGCTTTAAAGGAAATATATAATTTTGTGCAAATTGAAGAAGAGAGTCTCCCACAAGCTTGGGGAGGCTTCTCCGATTACTTAATGCTTTGCCTGATCATCCTCTCAAGACAAATGAAATACTTGATATCTTTTATAATGGACTAACCGATCTTCTAGAGATACCTGGATAGTTGTGTTGGTTGTGATTTCAGGGAAAGAACTGTTGATCAAGCTGAATTGCTATTGAATAATATGTTGACTAATGAAAATAATTGGACACTTCCTGAACCAACTCCTAAGCCAACTCCGAAGAAAAGGGGTATTATATTTCTCAGTCCTGAAGATGTGCAAGAGGAAAAGAAATCTATGAAAAGAAAAAGGTATTAAAACCGAAGATATTAAGAATTTACCACCTATTGAAGAAATACATGGTCTTGATAACCCGACACAGGTAGTAAAGGTAAATTCTCTCTATAGATTTGATAAATGTGAAATCCATTTACTAAGTTCGCTAGCCAATGCCTGGATGAGTTTGATGAATTTATGGTTAAACAAGAAAACTTCAATGCTTATGTTGGCAGACAATTGAAATGCAATGCTGATATGCTTGAACACTTGAGTGATTATATGGCTAGTGTTAAAGGTGAACTCAAGATTATTGTAAACATGCTTCTATGGTTACCACTCAAGTAGAACAAGTACTTAAGGCTCAGAATGATTTGCTCAATGAATTGAATAACAAGAAAAATGATAATGCTGTTAGAGTTATGACTAGAGGGGGTAAAATGACACAGGAACCTTTGTATCCTGAGGGCCACCCTAAGAGAATTGAGCAAGATTCTCAGAGAACTAATGTTGATGCACCTAGTTTTTCTAAGAAGAAGAAAAAGAAAAATGATAGGACTTTGCATGCTTCTAGTGAACCAGTTGTAGACACACCTAAGAATCCCAATGATATTTCTATTTCTGATGCTGAAACACAATCTGGTAATGAACATGAACCTAGTGATAATGTTAATGCTGATATTCATGTTGATGCTCAACCTAGCAATGATAATGATGTAGAGATTGAACCTGCTGTTGATCTTGATAACCCACAATCAAAGAATCAACATTATGATAAGAGGAGACTTTGTTGCTAGGAAGCAGGGTAAGGAAAGAGAACCATGGGTTCAGAAACCCATGCCTTTTCCTCCTAAACCATCCAAGAAAAAGGATGATGAGGATTTTGAGCGATTTGCTGAAATGATTAGACCTATCTTTTTGCGTATGCGTTTGACTGATATGCTTAAAAAGAACCCTTATGATAATACATGAAAGATATTGTTACAAATAAAAAAAAAGATACCGGAAGCTAAAATTTCCACCATGCTTGCTAATTACACTTTTAAGGATGGAATACCAAAGAAACTTGGAGATCCAGGAGTACCAACTATACCATGCTCCATTAAAAGAAACTATGTTAGAACTACTTTATGTGATCTTGGAGCCGGTGTTAGTGTTATGCCCCTCTCTTTATATCGTAGACTTGATTTGAATAAGTTGACACCTCTGAAATATCTTTGCAAATGGCCGATAAATCAACTGCTATACCTGTCGGTATTTGTGAGGATGTGCCTGTTGTGGTTGCAAACGTTACTATTTTAACGAACTTTGTTATTCTTGATATTCCCGAGGACGATAGTATGCCCATTATTCTTGGAAGACCCTTCTTGAATACTTCAGGGGATGTTATTGATTGCAACAAGGCAATGTCACTTTTCATGTTAATGGTAATGAGCATACGGTACATTTTCCGAGGAAACAACCTCAAGTCCACAGTATCAATTCTATTGGAAAAATTTCAACAATCACTATTGGAGGTTTTGAATTTCCTCTTCCTACTGTCAAGAAGAAATATGGTATTCTTATTGTTGGGGACGTGCATATCCCCGTTGAGGTAACCCAGTGTTATTCAAAATTTCTCCTGTTTCATGTTATTCGAAATGAGTTTGTTAACAAGACCTGATCAACCTTGTTAGTGGATTCCTTTTGATGAGCATGAGATGGATGAAGTTAGAAAACACAACTCTATGTACCCTATTTTTACTTTCTTTTATTTATATTAAATAAAGCAAAAATAGTATTTGCTATCTGTTTTCTGAATTATCCATGCAATAAAAAATACCCCAGAAATAAAAGTTCTCCAAATGCCCTGAAAATGAAATATATTTTTTCTAGAATATTTGAGGATTTTAGGCACTGGGAACACAGCAGGGGGAGCAGCCACGTGCCCACCCCCCTCGGTGCGCCCCCCTGCCTCGTGGACCCCACGTGGGTCCCCTCCACTTATCCTTGCACCCACACATTTCGTCTTGCTCCAGAAAAAATCATCCACCAGCTCACACCTGTGTTCTAGCTCATCTTGCTGCCATTTTCGATCTCCTTGCTCAAAGCTCCATTCACAAAACTGCTTTGGGGGATTGTTCTTTGGTATGTGACTCCTCCAATGGTCCAATTAATTTTTGTTCTAGTGCTTTATTCATTGCAAATTTTTGATACTTAGGTGACCCTGTTCTTGAGCTTGCATGACAAATTTATGTGGTCAAAAGTAGTTTTAATGCATGATGTGGCCTTTAGGCACTTGTAGGAGTAGTTGCTATCAATCTTGTTGAGTTTGGTTCACTTTTATTTTAAGTTACTAAAAATTTCAGAAATTTTTAGAAAAAGATGAAGAGGTTTTTGAGGGGCTCATCGAGACGAAGCTCGAAGGATAAGCAAAGTGAAGAGAACAAGAAGCCCAAGTATAATCTCCCACGTACTGCGGAGGATCGGCCCTGTGATTGGCCTTGTGATGAGTTCTTGAGAGAAGCCGGGATTCATGAAGATTTTTATCATTTGGCTGAGAATGCAAGCCTCACCGCCTTCCTCCACGCCCAGCGTGAACAGTATCTCTTACTCACCAATATCTTTGTGCAAAATTTTCATTTCCATGCTAGGAGATCACCACCTTCGGTGGAATTTTATTTATATGATGAGCATAAGGAGATGTCACTTTATGATTTTTGTCGGGTCTGTTTGATACCCTTTGAGGGCAGCATAGAGGAACCACATCGTAATGATGTGGAGGTATTTATTGATATGATTGTTGTAGGGGAAACGAGGAAAGTTTCCGATGCGAGAATCACTAGCATACATTTTCCTGTTCTACGTTACTTCGCGATATTTGCTAGTAGATGCTTAATTGGTCGCGGGAACTGTAGAAACCTTAGTGCCCCTGATATTGTTATTTTGCGCCATGCCTTGTTTCATGATACTGCTTTCAGTTTAGGCGCTATTATTGCTAAACGGTTAAATCTGAACCGTACTAAGGGCCCCGTCCTCAGAGGCATCTTTGCCTCGCGGCTTGCTGCACACTTTAATATACCTATCAGACATCATGAGAAAGAGGAAAAGTTGCTGCCTCCTATTGTTCTAGATTATAAGAGTATGGTAGCACATGAGTTTATTGTTAAGGATAAGAAGAAGACACTCAAATATAAATTGATATTTAACAAAAATTATTGTGAGTTTGTTACCTTGCCTGTGCCCTCCTTGTTCAAAATATTTTCAGGCATGTACCTTGTTCTGCCGGAGGCCATTCATGCCTACCGGAGCCAGATGTCAGCTGCAGAGCCGGAGCCACCATCTGATCCTCACCGTCAGTCTGTTTATCTCTGGAATCCGGAGGAGATCGCCGACCAGTGGCATCCTGAGGATCCTCCTGAGTACACTGGAGAGAGCAATTTTGATCCATGGGCATAGACCAACTTAGGCCAAAAGCCTAAGCTTGGGGGAGTACGTATTTCTCACCGACATTACATTCATGTTCACACACTCATGCCAATTGTCGGTGCTCATACTTTTTCATTGTATCATCCATGCTAGTTTATTTTCTACTTTAAGTTTTCTTCTTGTGTGTTTGAAAAACCTTAATCATAACAGGAATGCAGTTTTGACATCCATCTGCCAAATTTCATAATCATAAAATGCGGCAATTGCTAACATGATTCGGACGGACTTAAGCATCGCTACGGGTGAGAAGGTCTCATCGTAGTCAATCCCTTGAACTTGCCGAAAACCTTTTGCGACAAGTCGAGCTTTGTAGACAGTAACATTACCATCAACGTCAGTCTTCTTCTTAAAGATCCATTTATTCTCAATTGCTTGCCGATCATCGGGCAAGTCAACCAAAGTCCATACTTTGTTCTCATACATGGATCCCATCTCAGATTTCATGGCTTCAAGCCACTTTGCGGAATCTGGGCTCGCCATCGCTTCTTCATAGTTCGTAGGTTCATCATGATCTATTAGCATGACTTCGAGAACAGGATTACCGTACCACTCTGGTGCGGATCTTACTCTGGTTGATCTACGAGGTTCAGTAGTATCTTGATCTGAAGTTTCATGATCATTATCATTGGCTTCCTCACTAACTGGTGTAGGTGTCACTGAAACAGTTCTCTGTGATGAACTACTTTCCAGTAAGGGAGCAGGTACAGTTACCTCATCAAGTTCTACTTTCCTCCCACTCACTTCTTTCGAGAGAAACTCCTTCTCTAGAAAGGATCCATTCTTAGCAACGAATGTCTTGCCTTCGGATCTGTGATAGAAGGTGTACCCAACAGTTTCCTTTCGGTATCCTATGAAGACACATTTCTCCGATTTGGGTTCGAGCTTTTCAGGTTGAAGCTTTTTCACATAAGCATCGCAGCCCCAAACTTTAAGAAACAACAACTTTGGTTTCTTGCCAAACCACAGTTCATAAGGCGTCGTCTCAACGGATTTTGATGGTGCCCTATTTAACGTGAATGCAGCTGTCTCTAGAGCATAACCCCAAAACGATAGCGGTAAATCAGTAAGAGACATCATAGATCGCACCATATCTAGTAAAGTACGATTACGACGTTCGGACACACCATTACGCTGTGGTGTTCCGGGTGGCGTGAGTTGCGAAACTATTCCACAGTTTTTCAAATGTACACCAAACTCGTAACTCAAATATTCTCCTCCACGATCAGATCGTAGAAACTTTATTTTCTTGTTACGATGATTTTCAACTTCACTCTGAAATTCTTTGAACTTTTCAAATGTTTCAGACTTATGTTTCATTAAGTAGATATATCCATATCTGCTTAAATCATCTGTGAAGGTGAGAAAATAACGATATCCGCCACAAGCCTCAATATTCATCGGACCACATACATCGGTATGTATGATTTCCAACAAATCTGTTGCTCTCTCCATAGTACCGGAGAACGGTGTTTTAGTCATCTTGCCCATGAGGCACGGTTCGCAAGTACCAAGTGATTCATAATCAAGTGGTTCCAAAAGTCCATCAGTATGGAGTTTCTTCATGCGCTTTACACCGATATGACCTAAACAACAGTGCCACAAATAAGTTGCACTTTCATTATCAACTCTGCATCTTTTGGCTTCAACATTATGAATATGTGTATTACTACTATCGAGATTCAATAAAAATAGACCACTCTTCAAGGGTGCATGACCATAAAAGATATTACTCATATAAATAGAACAACCATTATTCTCTGATTTAAATGAATAACCGTCTCGCATTAAACAAGATCCAGATATAATGTTCATGCTCAACGCTGGCACCAAATAACAATTATTTAGGTCTAATATTAATCCCGAAGGTAGATGTAGAGGTAGAGTGCCGACCGCGATCACATCGACTTTGGAACCGTTTCCCACGCGCATCGTCACCTCGTCCTTTGCCAGTGCCCGCTTATTCCGTAGTCCCTGTTTCGAGTTGCAAATATTAGCAACAGAACCAGTATCAAATACCCAGGTGCTACTGCGAGCTCTAGTAAGGTACACATCAATAACATGTATATCACATATACCTTTGTTCACCTTTCCATCCTTCTTATCCGCCAAATACTTGGGGCAGTTCCGCTTCCAGTGACCAGTCTGCTTGCAGTAGAAGCACTCAGTTTCAGGCTTAGGTCCAGACTTGGGTTTCTTCTCCTGAGCAGCAACTTGCTTGCCGTTCTTCTTGAAGTTCCCCTTCTTCTTCCCTTTGCCCTTTTTCTTGAAACTAGTGGTCTTGTTAACCATCAACACTTGATGCTCCTTCTTGATTTCTACCTCCGCGGCTTTCAGCATTGCGAAGAGCTCGGGAATAGTCTTGTTCATCCCTTGCATATTATAGTTCATCACGAAGCTCTTGTAGCTTGGTGGAAGTGATTGGAGAATTCTGTCAATGACGCAATCATCTGGAAGATTAACTCCCAATTGAATCAAGTGATTATTATACCCAGACATTTTGAGTATATGCTCACTGACAGAACTGTTCTCTTCCATCTTGCAGCTATAGAACTTATTGGAGACTTCATATCTCTCAATCCGGGCATTTGCTTGAAATATTAACTTCAACTCCTGAAACATCTCATATGCTCCATGACGTTCAAAACATCGTTGAAGTCCCGATTCTAAGCCGTAAAGCATGGCACACTGAACTATCGAGTAGTCATCAGCTTTGCTCTGCCAGACGTTCATAACATCTGGTGTTGCTCCAGCAGCAGGCCTGGCACCCAGCGGTGCTTCCAGGACGTAATTCTTCTGTGCAGCAATGAGGATAATCCTCAAGTTACGGACCCAGTCCGTGTAATTGCTACCATCATCTTTCAACTTTGCTTTCTCAAGGAACGCATTAAAATTCAACGGAACAACTGTTGGAAATATGCCCTAGAGGAAATAATAAATTGGTTATTATTATATTTCCTTGTTCATGATAATCGTTTATTATCTATGCTATAATTGTATTGATAGGAAACTCAGATACATGTGTGGATACATAGACAACACCATGTCCCTAGTAAGCCTCTAGTTGACTAGCTCATTGATCAATAGATGGTTACGGTTTCCTAACCATGGACATTGGATGTCGTTGATAACGGGATCACATCATTAGGAGAATGATGTGATGGACAAGACCTAATCCTAAGCATAGCACTAGATCGTGTAGTTCGTATGCTATGGCTTTTCTAATGTCAAGTATCATTTCCTTAGACCATGAGATTGTGCAACTCCCGGGTACCGTAGGAATGCTTTGGGTGTATCAAACGTCACAACGTAACTGGGTGACTATAAAGGTGCATTACAGGTATCTCCGAAAGTATCTGTTGGGTTGGCACGAATCGAGACTGGGATTTGTCACTCCGTGTAAACGGAGAGGTATCTCTGGGCCCACTCGGTAGGACATCATCATATGCGCAATGTGACCAAGGAGTTGATCACGGGATGATGTGTTACGGAACGAGTAAAGAGACTTGCCGGTAACGAGATTGAACAAGGTATCGGATACCGACGATCGAATCTCGGGCAAGTAACATACCGATAGACAAAGGGAATTGTATACGGGATTGATTAAGTCCTTGACATCGTGGTTCATCCGATGAGATCATCGTGGAACATGTGGGAGCCAACATGGGTATCCAGATCCCGCTGTTGGTTATTGACCGGAGAACGTCTCGGTCATGTCTGCATGTCTCCCGAACCCGTAGGGTCTACACACTTAAGGTTCGGTGACGCTAGGGTTGTAGAGATATTAGTATGCGGTAACCCGAATGTTGTTCGGAGTCCCGGATGAGATCCCGGACGTCACGAGGAGTTCCGGAATGGTCCGGAGGTAAAGAATTATATATAGGAAGTGCTATTTCGGCCATCGGGACAAGTTTCGGGGTCATCGGTATTGTACCGGGACCACCGGAAGGGTCCCGGGGGTCCACCGGGTGGGTCCACCTGCCCTGGGGGGCCACATGGGCTGTAGGGGGTGTGCCTTGGCGTATATGGTCCAAGGGCACCAGCCCCAAGAGGCCCATGCGCCAAGAGAAGAGAAAAAGGGGAGAGTCCTAAAGGGGGAAGGCACCTCCGAGGTTCCTTGGGGAGGATGGACTCCTCCCCACCCTTGGCCGCACCCTTCCTTGGAGGAAGGGGCAAGGGCTGCGCCTCCCCCTCTCCCTTGGCCCTATATATAGTGGGGAAAAAGGAGGAGCAGACCAATCTAAGGCCTGGCGCGTCCCTCTCCCTCCCGTGACACATCTCCCTCCTCCCGCAGCGCTTAGCGAAGCCCTGTTGGTGTTGGAATCCCGCTACTTCCACCACGCCGTCGTGCTGCTGGATCTCCATCAACCTCTCCCTCCTCCTTGCTGGATCAAGGCATGGGAGACGTCTCCGTTCCGTACGTGTGTTGAACGCGGAGGTGCCGTCCGTTCGGCGCTAGGATCATCGGTGATTTGAATCACGACGAGTACGACTCCATCAACCCCGTTCTCTTGAACGCTTCCGCGCGATCTACAAGGGTATGTAGATCCACTCTCCCTCGTTGCTAGATACTCCATAGATAGATCTTGTGACACGTAGGAAAATTTTGAATTATGCTACGTTCCGTTCCCCGACAGTGGCATCATGAGCTAGGTCTATGCGTAGTTTCTATGCACGAGTAGAACACAAAGTAGTTGTGGGCGTTGATTTTGTTCAATATGCTTGCCATTACTAGTCTTATCCTGATTCGGCGGCATCGTGGGATGAAGCGGCCCGGACCGACCTTACACGTACTCTTACGTGAGACAGGTTCCACCGACTGACATGCACTAGTTGCATAAGGTGGCTAGCGGGTGTCTGTCTCTCCTACTTTAGTCGGATCGGATTCGATGAAAAGGGTCCTTATGAAGGGTAAATAGCAATTGGCATATCACGTTGTGGTCTTTGCGTAGGTAAGAAACGTTCTTGCTAGAAACCCATAGCAGCCACGTAAAACATGCAAACAACAATTAGAGAACGTCTAACTTGTTTTTGCAGGGTATGCTATGTGATGTGATATGGCCAAAAGGATGTGATAAACGATATATGTGATGTATGAGATTGATCATGTTCTTGTAATAGGAATCACGACTTGCATGTCGATGAGTATGACAACCGGCAGGAGCCATAGGAGTTGTCTTAATTTATTTATGACCTGCGTGTCAACATAAACGTCATGTAATTACTTTACTTTATTGCTAACCGTTAGCTGTAGTAGTAGAAGTTATAGATGACGTGACAACTTCATGGAGACACGATGATGGAGATCATGGTGTCATGCCGGTGACAAGATGATCATGGAGCCCCAAGATGGAGATCAAAGGAGCTATATGATATTGGCCATATCATGTCACTATTTATTTGATTGCATGTGATGTTTATCATGTTTATACATCTTATTTGCTTAGAACGACGGTAGTAAATAAGATGATCCCTTACAACAATTTCAAGAAGTGTTCTCCCCTAACTGTGCACCGTTGCGACAGTTCGTTGTTTCGAAGCACCACGTGATGATCGAGTGTTAGATTCTTACGTTCACATACAACGGGTGTAAGACAGATTTACACATGCAAACACTTAGGTTGACTTGACGAGCCTAGCATGTACAGACATGGCCTCGGAACACAGAAGACCGAAAGGTCGAGCATGAGTCGTATAGAAGATACGATCAACATGAAGATGTTCACCGACGTTGGCTAGTCCGTCTCACGTGATGATCGGACACGGCCTAGTTGACTCAGATCATGTAATCACTTAGATGACTAGAGGGATGTCTATCTAAGTGGGAGTTCATAAGATGAACTTAATTATCCTGAACATAGTCAAAAGGATTTTGCAAATTATGTAGTAGCTCGCGCTTTAGTTCTACTGTTTAGATATGTTCCTAGAGAAAAATTAGTTGAAAGTTGATAGTAGCAATTATGCGGACTAGGTCCGTAAATTAAGGATTGTCCTCATTGCTTCTTAGAAGGCTTGTGTCCTTAATGCACCGCTCAGTGTGCTGAACCTCGAACATCGTCTATGGATGTTGCGAACATCTGAAATACACATTTTGATAACTACGTGATAGTTCAGTTAAACGGTTTAGAGTTGAGGCACCGAAGACGGTTTTTGAAACGTCGCGAAACATATGAGATGTTTCGAGGGCTGAAATTGGGATTTCAGGCTCGTGCCCACGTCAAGAGGTATAAGACCTCCGACGATTTTCTCAGCCTGCAAACTAAGGGAGAAAAGCTCAATTGTTGAGCTTGTGCTCAGATTGTCTGAGTACAACAATCATTTGAATCAAGTGGGAGTTGATTTTCCAGATAAGATAGTGATGTTTCTCCGAAGTCATTACCACCAAGCTGCTAGAGCTTCGTGATGAACTATAATGTATCAGGGACATATATGATGATCCTTGAGATATTCGCGATGTTTGACACCGCGAAAGTAGAAATCAAGAAGGAGCATCAATTGTTGATGGTTAGTGAAACCACTAGTTTCAAGAAGGGCAAGGGCAAGAAGGGATACTTCATGACACGGCAATTCAGCTGCTGCTCTAGTGAAGAAACCCAAGGTTGAACCCAAAACCCGAGACTAAGTGCTTCTGTAATAAGGGGAACGGTCACTGAAGCAGAATTACCCTAGATACTAGGTAGATGAGAAGGCTGGCAAGGTCGATAGAAGTATATTGGATATACATTGTGTTGATGTGTACTTTACTAGTACTCCTAGTAGCACCAGGGTATTAGATACCGGTTCGGTTGCTAAGTGTTAGTAACTCAAAATAAAAGCTATGGAATAAACGGAGACTAGCTAAAGGTGAGCTGACGATATGTGTTGGAAGTGTTCTCAATGTTGATATGATCAAGCATCGCACGCTCCCTCTACCATCGAGATTGGTGTTTGCGTTGAGCATAGACATGATTGGATTATGTCTATCGCAATACGGTTATTCATTTAAGGAGAATAATGGTTACTCTGTTTATTTGAATAATACCTTCAATGGTCTTACACCTAAAATGAATGGTTTATTGAATCTCGATCATAGTGATACACATGTTCATGCCAAAAGATAGTACCACCTACTTGTGGCACTGCCACGTAAGTCATATCGGGATAAAACGCATGAAGAAGATCCATGTTGATGGATCTTTGGGCTCACTCGTTTTTGAAAAGTTTGAGACATGCGAACCATGTCTATTGGTATGTATGCAAATGGACCGTTTGAACTCACTTGATTTTGAATCAGTTGAGACATGCAAATCATGCCACATGGGCAAGATGACTGAAAGCCCCAGTTTCAGTAAAATGGAACAAGAAAGCAACTTGTTGGAAGTAATACATTTTGATGTGTGCAGTCCAATGAGTGCTGAGGCATGTAGTGGATATCATTATGTTCTTTCTTCACAGATGATTTGAGTAGATGTTGAGTACATTTACTTGATGAATCACGAGTCTGAATTATTGAAAGGTTCAAGTAATTTTAGTGTGAAGTTGAAAGATCGTCGTGACAAGAGGATAAAAGATCTATGATATGATCATAGAGATGAATATCTGAATTACGAGTTTGGCACAGAATTAAGATATTGTGGAAATTGTTTCACAACTAATACCGCCTGGAACTCCATAGTGTGATGGTGTGTCCGAACATCATAACTGTACCCTATTGGATATGATGCATACCATGATGTCTCTTATCGAATTACCACGATAGTTTATGGGTTAGGCATTAGAGACAACCACATTCACTTTAAAAGGGGCACTACGTAATTCCGATGAGATGACACCGTATGAACTATGGTTTAGAGAAACCTAAGCTGTCATTTCTTAAAAGTTTGGGGCTGCGACGCATATGTGAAAAAGTTTCAGGCTGATAAGCTCGAACCCAAAGCGGATAAATGCATCTTCATAGGACACCCAAAACAGTTGGGTATACCTCCTGTCTCAAATCCGAAAGCAATAAGGGATTGTTTCTAGAATCGGGTCCTTTCTCGAGGAAAAGTTTCTCTCGAAAGAATTGAGTGGGAGGATGGTGGAGACTTGATGAGGTTATTGAACCATCTCTTCAACTAGTGTGTGGCAGGGCACAGGAAGTTGTTCCTGTGGCACCTACACCAATTGAAGTGGAAGCTTATGATGGTGATCATGAAACTTCAGATCAAGTCACTATCAAACCTCGTAGGATGACAAGGATACGTACTACTTCAGAGTGGTACATAATCCTGTCTTAGAAGTCATGTTGCTAGACAACAATGAACCTACGAGCTATGGAGAAGCGATGGTGGGCCTGGATTCCGATAAATGGCTCGAGGCCATAAAATCCGAGAGAGGATCCATGTATGAAAACAAAGTGTAGACTTTGGCAGAATGGCTCGATGGTCGTAAGGCTGTTGAGTACAGATGGATTTTAAAAGGAAGACGGACAATGATGGTAAATGTCACCATTAAGACAGCACGACTTGTCGTTAAGATGTTTTCTGACAAGTTCAAGAAGTTGACTACGGTGAGATTTTCTCACTCGTAGCGATGCTAAGAGTCTGTTAGAATTATGTTAGCGATCACTGCATTATTTATGAAATCTTGCAGATAGGATGTCGAAACATTGTCTCCTCGACGATTTTCTTGAGGAAAGGTTGTATGTGATACAACCGGAAGGTTTTGTCAATCCTGAAAAGATGCTAATAAGTGTGCAAAGCTCCAGCAATCCTTCTAAGGACTGGAGTAAGCATCTCGGAGTTGGAATGTACACTTTGATGAGATGATCAAAGATTTTGGGTTTATACAAAGTTTATGAGAAACTTGTATTTCCAAAGAAGTGAGTGGGAGCACTATAGAATTTCTGATGAGTATATGTTTTTACATATTGTTGATCAGAAATGACGTAGAATTTCTGGAAAGCATATAGGGTTATTTGGAAAGTGTTTTCAATGGAAAACCTGGATTAAGCCACTTGAGCATTGAGCATCAAGATCTATAAGGATAGATCAAAACGCTTAATGGTACTTTCAAATGAGCACATAGCTTGACATGATCTTGAAGGTGTTCAAGATGGATCAGTCAAAGAAGGAGTTCTTGCCTGAGTTATAAGGTATGAAGTTAAGACTTAAAGCTCGACCACGGCAGAATAGAGAGAAAAGACGAAGGTCGTCCCCTATGCTTAAGACGTAGGCTCTACAGTATGCTATGCTGTGTACCGCACCTGAAGTGTGCCTTGCCATGAGTCAGTCAAGGGGTACAAGAGTGATCCATGAATGGATCACAGGACAGCGGTCAAAGTTATCCTTAGTAACTAGTGGACTAAGGAAGTTTCTCGGTTATGGAGGTGGTAAAAAGAGTTCGTCGTAAAGGGTTACGTCGATGCAAGCTTAACACCTATCCGGATAGCTCTGAGTAGAGATACCGGATACGTATAATGGAGCAACAATTTAGAATAGCTCCAAGTAGAACAGTTATTTGGAATAACTCCAAATAGAGCGTGATAGCTGCATCTAGGAGATGACATAGAGATTTGTAAAGCACACACGGATCTGAAAGGTTCGGACCCGTTGACTAAAACCTCTCTCACAAGCAACATGATCAAACCTAAAACTCATTGAGTGTTAATCACATAGTGATGTGAGCTAGACTACTGACTCTAGTAAACTCTTGGGTGTTAGTCACATGGCGATGTGACCTGTAAGTGTTAATCACATGGCGATGTGAACTAGATTATTGACTCTAGTGCAAGTGGGAGACTGTTGGAAATATGCCCTAGAGGCAATAATAAATTGGTTATTATTATATTTCCTTGTTCATGATAATCGTTTATTATCTATGCTATAATTGTATTGATAGGAAACTCAGATACATGTGTGGATACATAGACAACACCATGTCCCTAGTAAGCCTCTAGTTGACTAGCTCGTTGATCAATAGATGGTTACGGTTTCCTAACCATGGACATTGGATGTCGTTGATAACGGGATCACATCATTAGGAGAATGATGTGATGGACAAGACCCCAATCCTAAGCATAGCACTAGATCGTGTAGTTCGTATGCTATAGCTTTTCTAATGTCAAGTATCATTTCCTTAGACCATGAGATTGTGCAACTCCCGGTACCGTAGGAATGCTTTGGGTGTATCAAACGTCACACACGTAACTGGGTGACTATAAAGGTGCATTACAGGTATCTCCGAAAGTATCTGTTGGGTTGGCACGAATCGAGACTGGGATTTGTCACTCCGTGTAAACGGAGAGGTATCTCTGGGCCCACTCGGAAGGACATCATCATATGCGCAATGTGACCAAGGAGTTGATCACGGGATGATGTGTTACGGAACGAGTAAAGAGACTTGCCGGTAACGAGATTGAACAAGGTTATCGGATACCGACGATCGAATCTCGGGCAAGTAACATACCGATAGACAAAGGGAATTGTATACGGATTGATTAAGTCCTTGACATCGTGGTTCATCCGATGAGATCATCGTGGAACATGTGGGAGCAACATGGGTATCCAGATCCCGCTGTTGGTTATTGACCGGAGAACGTCTCGGTCATGTCTGCATGTCTCCCGAACCCGTAGGGTCTACACACTTAAGGTTCGGTGACGCTAGGGTTGTAGAGATATTAGTATGCGGTAACCCGAATGTTGTTCGGAGTCCCGGATGAGATCCCGGACGTCACGAGGAGTTCCGGAATGGTCCGGAGGTAAAGAATTATATATAGGAAGTGCTATTTCGGCCATCGGGACAAAGTTTCGGGGTCATCGGTATTGTACCGGGACCACCGGAAGGGTCCCGGGGGTCCACCGGGTGGGTCCACCTGCCCTGGGGGGCCACATGGGCTGTAGGGGGTGTGCCTTGGCGCTATTGGGTCCAAGGGCACCAGCCCCAAGAGGCCCATGCGCCAAGAGAAGAGAAAAAGGGGAGAGTCCTAAGGGGGAAGGCACCTCCGAGGTTCTTGGGGAGGATGGACTCCTCCCCACCCTTGGCCGCACCCTTCCTTGGAGGAAGGGGCAAGGGCTGCGCCTCCCCCTCTCCCTTGGCCCTATATATAGTGGGGAAAAAGGAGGAGCAGACCAATCTAAGGCCTGGCGCGTCCCTCTCCCTCCCGTGACACATCTCTCCCCTCCCGCAGCGCTTAGCGAAGCCCTGTTGGAATCCCGCTACTTCCACCACGCCGTCGTGCTGCTGGATCTCCATCAACCTCTCCCTCCTCCTTGCTGGATCAAGGCATGGGAGACGTCTCCGTTCTGTACGTGTGTTGAACGCGGAGGTGCCGTCCGTTCGGCGCTAGGATCATCGGTGATTTCAATCACGACGAGTACGACTCCATCAACCCCGTTCTCTTGAACGCTTCCGCGCGCGATCTACAAGGGTATGTAGATCCACTCCTCCCTCGTTGCTAGATGACTCCATAGATTGATCTTGGTGACACGTAGGAAAATTTTGAATTTATGCTACGTTCCCCAACAACAACAGCACGAGCCATCTATCTACAATCAACATAAACAAGCAAGATACTATCAGGTACTAAGTTCATGATAAATTTAAGTTCAATTAATCATATTACTTAAGAACTCCCACTTAGATAGACATCCCTCTAATCTTCTAAGTGATTACGTGATCCAAATCAACTAAACCATAACCGATCATCACGTGAGATGGAGTAGTTTTCAATGGTGAACATCGTTTATGTTGATCATATCTACTATATGTTTCACGCTCGACCTTTCGGTCTCCGTGTTCCGAGGCCATATCTGCATATGCTAGACTCGTCAAGTTTAACCTGAGTATTCTGCTTGTGCAAAACTGGCTTGCACCCATTGTAGATGGACGTAGAGCTTATCTCACCTGATCATCACGTGGTGTCTGGGCACGACAAACTTTGGCAACGGTGCATACTCAGGGAGAACACTTCTTGATAATTTAGTGAGAGATCATCTTATAATGCTACCGTCAATCAAAGCAAGATAAGATGCATAAAAAGATAAACATCACATGCAATCAATTTAAGTTATATGATATGGCCATCATCATCTTGTGCTTGTGATCTCCATCTCCGAAGCACCGTCATGATCACCATCGTCACCGGCGCGACACCTTGATCTCCATCGTAGCATCGTTGTCGTCTCGCCAATCTTATGCTTCCACGACTATCACTACCGTTTAGTAATAAAGTAAAGCATTACATCGCGATTGCATTGCATACAATAAAGCGACAACCATATGGCTCCTGCCAGTTGCCGATAACTCGGTTACAAAACATGATCATCTCATACAATAAAATTCAGCATCATGCCTTGACCATATCACATCACAACATGCCCTGCAAAAACAAGTTAGACGTCCTCTACTTTGTTGTTGCAAGTTTTACGTGGCTGCTACGGGCTTAAGTAAGAACCAATCTCACCTACGCATCAAAACCACAATGATAGTTTGTCAAATAGACTCCGTTTTAACCTTCGCAAGGACCGGGCGTAGCCACACTCGGTTCAACTAAAATTGGAGAGACTGTCGCCCGCAAGCCATCTATGTGCAAAGCACGTCGAGGGAACCGGTCTCGCGTAAGCGTACGCGTAAGGTTGGTCCGGGTCGTCTCGTCCAACAATACCGCCGAACCAAAGTATGACATGCTGGTAGGCAGTATGACTTGTATCATCCACAACTCACTTGTGTTCTACTCGTGCAAATAACATCAAACCATAAAACCTAGGCTCTGATACCACTGTCGGGAACGTCGTAATTTCAAAAAAATTCCTACGCGCATGCAAGATCATGGTGATGCATAGCAACGAGGGGGAGAGTCTGATCTACATACCCTTGTAGATCGCAACGGAAGCGTTGACACAACGTAGAGGAAGTAGTCGTACGTCTTCTTCCCGATCCGACCGATCTAAGCACCGTTACTCCGGCACCTCCGAGTTCTTAGCACACGTACAGCTCGATGACGATCCCCGGGCTCCGATCCAGCAAAGCTTCGGGGAGGAGTTCCGTCAGCACAACGGCGTGGTGACGATCTTGATGTTCTACCGACGCAGGGCTTCGCCTAAGCACTACAACGATATGATCGAGGTGGAATATGGTGGCAAGGGGCACCGCACACGGCTAAGGAACAATCTCAATGATCAACTTGTGTGTCTAGAGGTGCCCCTTGCCTCCGTATATAAAGGAGCCAAGGGGGAGGGGTGCGGCCAGCCCTATGGAGGCGCAGGAGGAGTCCTACTCCTACCGGGAGTAGGACTCCCCCCCAATCCTGTTCCAAATAGGACTCCCAAGGGGGAAAGAGGGAGAGGGGTGGCCGGCCACCTCTCCTAGTCCTAATAGCACTAGGGGAGGGGGGGGAAGGCGCGCAGCCCTTATGGGCAGCCCTTTCACCTTTCCACTAAGGCCCACTAAGGCCCATATGATTCCCGGGGGGGTTCCGGTAACCTCCCGGTACTCCGGTAAAATCCCGATTTCACCCGGAACACTTCCGATGTCCAAACATAGGCTTCCAATATATCAATCTTTATGTCTCGACCATTTCGAGACTCCTCGTCATGTCCGTGATCGCATCCGGGACTCCGAAAAACCTTCGGTACATCAAAATGCATAAACTCATAATAACTGTCATCGTAACGTTAAGCGTGCGGACCCTACGGTTCGAGAACAATGTAGACATGACCGAGACACGGCTCCGGTAAATAACCAATAGCGGGACCTGGATGCCCATATTGGCTCCTACATATTCTACGAAGATCTTTATCGGTCAGACCGCATAACAACATACGTTGTTCCCTTTGTCATCGGTATGTTACTTGCCCGAGATTCGATCGTCGGTATCCAATACCTAGTTCAATATCGTTACCGGCAAGTCTCTTTAGTCGTTCTGTAATACATCATCTCACAACTAACATATTAGTTGTAATGCTTGCAAGGCTTATGTGATGTGTATTACCGAGAGGGCCCAGAGATACCTCTCCGACAATCGGAGTGACAAATCCTAATCTCGAAATACGCCAACCCAACATCTACCTTTGGAGACACCTGTAATGCTCCTTTATAATCACCCAGTTACGTTGTGACGTTTGGTAGCACCCAAAGTGTTCCTCCGGCAAACGGGAGTTGCATAATCTCATAGTCATAGGAACATGTATAAGTCATGAAGAAAGTAATAGCAACATACTAAACGATCGGGTGCTAAGCTAATGGAATGGGTCATGTCAATCAGATCATTCAACTAATGATGTGACCTCATTAATCAAATAACAACTCATTGTTCATGGTCAGGAAACATAACCATCTTTGATTAACGAGCTAGTCAAGTAGAGGCATACTAGTGACACTTTGTTTGTCTATGTATTCACACATGTATTATGTTTCCGGTTAATACAATTCTAGCATGAATAATAAACATTTATCATGATTATAAGGAAATAAATAATAACTTTATTATTGCCTCTAGGGCATATTTCCTTCACAGACCAGCTTAGATGTTTCCAAAGCACTCACACGGCCATACTGTCCTTTGGTCAGATGACCATAGATGATATTCTTGGCAGTAGAGTCCAGTTGAACGAACTTCTTGACATCAGCAGCAGTGACACCTTCTCCAGCCTTGGGAACGCCGTTCTTGACGACATACCATAGGTCGGCGTCAATGGCTTCAAGATGCATGCGCATCTTATTCTTCTAGTTGGGATATTCAGTTCCATCAAAGACGGGACACGCAGCGGAGACTTTAATTATCCCTGTAGTCGACATAGCTAAAACTCCAGGTGGTTAAACCGAATCACACAGGACAAGGGAGCACCTTGCTCTGATACCAATTGAAAGTGCGTTATATCGACTAGAGGGGGGGTGAATAGGCGATTTTTATGAAAGTCTTCAAAACGTGGAAGTTATGAAGACAAACGATAGAAATAAACCTATTACCCTGCAGCGGAAGGTAGACTACACTAGGCAAGTCATAGTCAAGTATTCAATAGAGTGAAAGCACAATAACTAATAGCGGCAATGTAGTAAGGATCGGGTAGGAAGATATTGTGAAGCCACACAAAACACGCAGTCACTCAGTGAAGACAAAAGATAGTGCGAACATACAATGACTTCATAAGGAGTAACCGTAAGTAAAGGGAAGGGAAGATGAAACCAGTGACTCGCTGAAGACAATGATTTGTTGGACCAGTTCCAGTTGCTGTGACAACTGTACGTCTGGTTAGGGCGGCTAGGTATTTAAACCTTAGGACACACAGTCCCGGACACCCAGTCCTGAACACGCAGCTCAGGACACCCAGTCCTCACCGTATTCCCCTTGAGCTAAGGTCACACAGACCTCGCCCAATCACTCTGGTAAGTCTTCAAGGTAGACTCCCAAACCTTCACAGACTTCGTTCACCGGCAATCCACAATGTCTCTTGGATGCTCAGAACGCGACGCCTAACTGACTGGAGGATGCACAGTCCTCAAGTGTAATAAGTCTTCAGATCACACAGACAAGAAGACTTAAGTGATGCCTAATTCTCTTTGGCTCTGGGTGGTTAGGGCTTTATCCTCGCAAGGAATTCTCTCTCAAAGGCTTCGAGGTGGGTTGCTCTCAAACGACAAAAGCCGTACATTCACTCTGAGCAGCCAACCATTTATGGTTGTAGGGGGTGGGCTATTTATAGCCACTAGGCAACCCGACCTGATTTGTCCGAAATGACCCTGGGTCACTAAGGAACTGACACGTGTTCCAACGGTCGGATTTCAAACTCACACGGCAACTTTACTTGGGCTACAAGCAAAGCTGACTTGTCCGACTCTGGACAAGATTCGCTCTCAAAGTCTTCACTCGAAGACATAGGTTTTTTTTAAGCATCACTTCAGTCATTCTGACTGGTTCTCTTGGACCCCACTTAACAGTACGGTGGTTCCTATGACTCAACACAGAAGAAAGAGAACTACGAAAGATCTAAGTCTTCGAGCTCCATAGGCTTCATGCGATGTCTTCTCTTGTCATAGTCTTGAATGTGAATATCTTCATATACCACCTTTGACTTCAATGTCTTCATACATTTTTAGGGGTCATCTCTGGTAGGAAAACCGAATCAATGAGGGACTTCTACCTGTGTTATCCTGTAATTCTCACAAACACATTAGTCCCTCAACTAGGTTTGTCGTCAATACTCCAAAACCAACTAGGGGTGGCACTAGATACACTTACAAGAGGTATAAGCCACAACTTTCTTCTCTTGCATCAACACTGCACCAAGACCTTGAAGGGAAGCATCACATAAGACCTCAAACGGTTTGGATTCATTAGGAGGAGTCAAAACTGGAGAAGTGACTAACTTCTCTTTCAGGGTGTTGAAAGCAATGTCACATTCAGGAGACCAGACGTACTTGACGTGCTTCTAGAGAAGGTTGGAAAGAGGCTTCGCGATCTTTGAGAAGTTCTCGACGAACCTTCGACAATGGCTTGAGAGACCAAGGAAGCTGCGGATTTGCTTCACGTTCTGAGGTGGTTCCCAATTCACAATTGCAGACACCTTCTCAGGATTCACAGCAATGCCCTTGGCAGAAATGATATGCCCAAGGTAGAGAACCTCATCGAGCCAAAACTCGCACTTTGAAAACTTGGCATAGAACTGATGTTCTCTGAGCTTATCCAGCACCAAACACAAGTGCTTGGCATGATCCTCCTTGTTCTTGGAAAAGACCAAAATGTCATCGAGGTAGACCAAGACGAAGTCATTTGTGTAGGGGTTGAAGATGAAGTTCATCATGCGAGAGAATGTTGGCGGAGCATTGACGAGGCCGAAAGACATGACAGTGTATTCATATGAACCATAGCTTGTTCTGAATGTTGTCTTAGGGATATCTTGCTCACGAATGCGAATCTGATGATAGCCCATACGGAGATCAAGCTTGGAGAATACTTGAGCACCTTTGAGTTGTTCAAACAGCTCGTTGATGTTGGGAAGTGGGTACTTGTTATTTATAGTCTTCTTGTTCAATGGACGGTAGTCGACACAAAGTCAGTCCGTTCCATCCTTCTTCTTCACAAAAACAACTCCACAACCCCACGGAGAAGAACTTGGTTGGATGAGACCCATACGCTCTTGAATATCGAGTTGCTTCTTCAGCTCCTTCAACTCTTCAGGTCCAAGCTTGTAAGGACGTTTGCAAACAGGTTCCGTGCCAGGCTCAAGATCGATGACGAATTCAACTGGCCGGTGTGGAGGCATTCCTGGAAGCTCTTCTGGAAAGACGTCTTGATATTCGCAAACGACTGGAATTTGAGAGATAGCGTCCAGCTCGCCCTTCTCATTGAGAGAAAACAGTCGGACGGTATCATCACGAGCGGCATAGACAATTACATCCTCAGACGAATGAGTCAATTGAATCTGCCTGGCAGCACAATCAAGCTGAGCCTTGTGCTTAGAAAGCCAGTCCATTCCGAGAATAAGATCAATATCCGAGTTACCAAGGACCACTGGAGAGGATAGAAACTTATAGTCACCCAACGTGATAGTAACATCCGGGACGCAATTGTTAGATGTCATTTGCTTGCCCGGGGACACAATCTTCAATGGGAAAGGAATCCTTTCGGTCACAAATTCATGCTTGGCAACAAATGGTCTTGAAATAAAAGAAAGCGATGCACCAGTGTCAAAAAGAACTTTTGCAGGAACATCGTTAACAGGAAGGTTACCCATGATGACATCTGACGAGTCCTCTGCCTGAGCTGCATTCAGCAAGTTGACCTTGGCGTGCTTGGGGTTATGCTTGACCACTGCGGTACTGACAGATCTCACGGGAGGAGGAGGAGGAAGACGCCTCTGATTGAAGCATTTGTTGGCATAGTGACCCTTTTGTTGGCACTTGTTGCACGTGACCTCTGAAAGCGGATCGTGATACGGAGCACTTGATCTTGGAGCTTGAGACGAAGTCTTGTTCTGAAAGCCAGGGTTGGGTGGGTGGGAAGATCCATTGCCACCTTTGCTCTTCTGCTGATAAGGCTGACGGAACGAAGGAGGAGGCAGCCAATACTTTTGCTGCTTAGCCACTTGAGTTGAGGAAGAAGGAGTTGCATCTCTGACTCGCTTCTTGGAAGCATCACACTTGAGTTGAGCAGCCTCTTGTTTCAGTGCCATGTTGTAAAACTCATCGTACTTATGAGGCTCAAAAAGCACGAGGGCAAGTTGAAGATCTTCTCTGAGGCCACCCTTGAACTGATAAATCATGCTCTTCTCGTCAGGGACGTCTTGCTTGGCGAAACGAGCGAGCCTCTGGAACAGAATGTTATACTGGTAAACAGACAAGCTGCCTTGCTTCAGGTTGCAAATTCCTCATGCTTGCTTTCAACAACACTCTGAGGAATGTGATGAGCTTTGAAGTCTTGACGGAATTCATCCCAGGTAATCACATGGTCTCCTCTGGAATCTTTGTATTGCTGAAACCATTCTGCAGCTTGGTCTTTGAGTTGGAAGGAGGCAAACTTGACACAAAGTCCTCAGGCCTGACGTTACTGCACTCGAAATGCTTGCATATGTCCACGAGCCAATCATCAGCGTCTGGGGCCTCGACACAGTTGCTGAAGGTCTTTGGATGGTTAGCAAGGAACTGGTTGAGTGTAGCAAACTGATTCTGATTGTTGCCATGGCCTTGGTTGCGCTCTTGCAGAATTTTCATGATCAGCTGCGTGTTTGCATTGGTAGCGGCCATCACAGCTTGCCATGCCTCCGGAGGTGGAGGTGGTGGTGGCGGATCCTGATTCTGATTCTGACCCTTAGCAGGAGCCATCCTAAAGAGGGTGACATCCGTTAGCATATTGACAGACATAAATTCAAGCTGAATCAAACGGATGGAAATTGCAACTTATAGTCTTCACATCCGAACAAAATGAACGAATGCATTCCAATTGAAATGGTCACATTTCCATAAATTGAGAAGCCACTTATATAGAGGTAGAAGAAATAAAACAACAAGGTACGGACAAGAACAAATACTTGGTGAGGATTACCCAATCCCAAACCAAATATCCGCGGAAGAATAACTAGAGCTACATGAATTCCCACCTATGAAACTCCCGAACCTTTCTGGTTATGCAATCAGGTGTTGGGGATACAAGGGAAGCATAATATCTCACCCAAAGCTAGCAAATCCTACATCCAGCTGTATCCATCCAAACACATAACCAAGAAACCTTCGGAAATCATTTACCTCAACCTTCGAAAAGCATCTGCTATACAAGTTATGGCAATACTCCCGAACTCCCGCCCCAGTACTGGGTGGCGTCGAGGTTATCTCACCAACAACTGCATAAAAGAGATTTTCGATGTCGGCGGAACTCAGGTATTCCAGAATCTCAATGATAAAATTGTGACAACAACACCTCGGAGCTCAACTCCCCGGGACACTGCCACAACCCCTAAATGTCAGGAGGCACCAAGAACAATGTTCTCGTCACAAAACCATCGGAACGATTCCAAGATACCCGCGTGATCCTAAAAAATATTTAGTGAAATTTGAGAAGAGAAGATTCAAAACTCTACATCAGGATGCCTCACCAGAGCGATGAAGGGACTGAGGAGTAAAGAGAAGTCCTAACTCTCCGATATATATAATCCTAAATGACTCAAAACATTTTTCTAGACTCAACAACGCCAACGATTTGATCAAGCAGGGGGCTCCTAAGGTCGGGGAAGGCTCTGATTATCAACTTGTAACGCCCTCGATGCGGCTATAACTCCTACGTGTTGAAGCACGACTTAGAGGCATAACCGCATTGAAAGCAATGTCGCAAGTGAGGTAATCTTCGCAAACAACCCATGTACATAAATAAAGGGGAAAGGATACATAGTTGGCTTACACTCGCCACGTCACACAAATACATAAATAAGTCATTACATTCATCCAATACACTCAGGGTCCGACTATGGAACAAAAATAAAGATCAACCCCCAAATGTGACAAAGTCCCCGATCGCCCCAACTGGGCACCACTACTGATCATCTGGGAAAGACACGTAGTAACGACGAGAGTCTTCATCGAACTCCCACTTGAGCTCGGTCATATCATCTGGAGCGGCATCATCGGTCCCTGCATCTAGTTTTGGAAGGAATCTGTGAGTCACGGGGACTCAGCAATCTCACACCCTCGCGATCAAGACTATTTAAGCTTATAGGTAAGGTAAAGGTATGAGGTGGAACTGCAGAAAGCGACTAGCATATTTGGTGGCTAACATATTCGCAAAAGAGAGCGAGAAGTGAAGGCAAAAGCACGGTCGAACAACTATGATCAAGAAGTGATCCTAGAACAACCTACGTCAAGCATTAATCCAACACCGTGTTCACTTCCCGGACTACGCCGAGAAGAGACCATCACGGTTACATACGCGGTTGGTGCATTTTAATCAAGTTAAGTTTCAGGTTATCTACAACCGGACATTAACAAATTCCCATCTACCCATCACCGTGGGCACGGCTTTCGAAAGTTCAAATCCCTGCAGGGGTGTCCCAACTTAGCCCATCACAAGCTTTCACAGTCAACGAAGGATATTCCTTCTCCCAAGACATTCCGATCAGACTGGGCATCCCGATTACAAGACATCCTCGACAATGGTAAAACAAGTCCAGCAACACCGCCCGAATGTGCCGACAAATCCCGATAGGAGCTGCACATATCTCGTTCTCAGGGCACACTCAGATGAACACTACGTATAACTAAAACCAACCCTCAAGTTTTCCCGAGGTGGCGCTGCAAGTGGCTCCGTTTTGGACCAACACTCAGAGGAGCACTGGCCCAGGGGGTTTAATAAATATGACCCTCGGGCTCCGGAAACCCAAGGGAAAAAGAGGCTAGGTGGTAAATGGTAAAACCAAGGTTGGGCATTGCTGGAGGAGTTTTATTCAAGGCGAACTGTCAAGGGGTTCCCATTATAACCCAACCATGTAAGGAACGCAAAATCCGGGAACATAACACCGATATGACGGAAACTAGGGCGGCAAGAGTGGAACAAAACACCAAGCATAAGGCCGAGCCTTCCACCCTTGACCAAGTATATAGGTGCATTAAGATAAACAAGATAATATTGTGATATCCCAACAATAAACAAGTTCCAACAAGGAACGATCTCCAATCTTCACCTGCAACTAGCAACGCTATAAGAGGGGCTGAGCAAAGCGGTAACATAGCCAAACAACGGTTTGGTAGGACAAGGTGGGTTAGAGGTTTGACATGGCAATATGGGAGGCATGATAAGCAAGTGGTAGGTATCGTAGCATAGGCATAGCAAAAGAGCGAGAATCTAGCAAGCAAAGATAGAAGTGATTTCCAGGGTATGGTCATCTTGCCTGCAAAGTTCTCAGAGTTGCCTTGATCCTCGTAAACGAACTAAAAGGGCTCCTCGTTCACGTACTCGTCTCCCGACTCTACCCAAACAAGAACAACAAGCAAAAGGAACACGATCAACCATGTGCAATGCTCAAACAACATGATGCAAACATGGTATGATATGCGGGATGCGATATGTGATGCATATGCAAGATTTGGAAAAAAATGATTGAACCTAGACTCAACTTGGAAATCCAAGAGTGCCACTAGAAAGGTGAGATGATTTCGGTCGAAAGTGATATAAAGATCACCAGAATCGGATGCACGGTTTGGAAAAGGCAAGCAAAACAAATATGGCACCGGTCTGCGATAATCACCAAGTAGCCATCTAAAAGCATCAAGATAATTATGCTACAGCACCCAAACATAGCAACAAAATACATGGCAGGGATCCACTCATGATGCTTGACAAAATATGAACACTGAGCTATGGCTAATTCACTCATTAATAGGTTCAAACAAGCATGGCAAAAGTGCAAAAGATAACAGGTTTCAGACTTAGTGAAATTGACAACAAGTCAGGAATTTATCATCAGGAAGCAATCTTTAGGGCATGAAAACTACATGCTACAGGAACATATCATGGCAAAGCAAGGCATGGCATGAAGCTACTCTAAGCATATAACAAAAGTCCCTTAGTGACCATGAGCCAAAAGGGATCAGAAAATACAATTGCAAGCATGTGAACATAGCAAAAAACAAAAACAGATTCAGACTTAGTGAAAAACTGGAGCATGCAAAACAGATTAACAAGTAGGCATGTTTACGATCTCGATGCACTCACTACGAGGCATTGCATGACAAACTAAGCATACACCCATCAAGAAGACATGGCATAGAAGCTATACATGGCAAGAACAACAACATAGCATGCACGGATCAATAGCAACAACCTCGGCAAAATCGCTAAACATGTTAACAATCTGCTAGGAACATTTTATAGCAAAAGTAGAGCTCGATTGACTCAATCTAGGTTGCTCCATAATTGCAAACAAAGACGCGGATAGATAGAGCACAACATTATCTACAAAACATCATTACTAACCATCCACAAAAGAGGCACGGATCACTAGGAAACAACATGAACATATGGCATAAAAGTAAAGACATGGCAAGGACAGGGCAAGGACTTAGTGAAATTCGAAGTCCCTGAAATCAGCATCATTGAGTAAGCTACTTTGCATGCTTGTGCTAGTCACCACAAAGATCACAAAAATACATGGCATACACCCCTGTAAAGATGGCATGACATTCTACAAAACACATGTAGGGCTCAGGATCATAGCATGCACATACTAATCATGGCAAAAATGACAAAAGGCCATTGGCTGAAACAGATCTGACAAAATCATCACATAGCCATCTTCCAATAGCATTTCGGGCATCAAGATGAGCTCAAATGAAAATTATGCAATGAGATGAAATGATGTACTCGTCGAGGCGAACATTTTGATATGCTACACGCACGAATCGGAGCTACGATGAGGAAGTTATGGCATGCCAAAGTATGAAAAAATATAGTGTTTCGGGGAGGAAAAAGTCAACCGAGGAGAAAATCTCAGATCTGGATCCGGCCAGAAACACTGTAGATGCACGGAGTCCGATGTTTGCCGGAGCTGTCGGAGATCGTCGGGGGGGGGGGTCGCCGGACTTGGTCGGAGTGGCCGCGGGGGCGCGCCGGAGTTTGGGGACGCGGTGGGCGTCGGTGGACGGGGCGGCGAAGTCCGGCGATGGAGGCAACACTGGCGCGCGACGAGGCGGCCGGCGGCAGAGCCGGGCGCCGTGGAGGAGGAGGAAGGCGGTGGGCGCGGGTGTGCGGCTTCCGGCCGCGGGCGGCGGAGAGGGCCCACCCTGGGCCGGGACGGGCCGCAGCGGCGGTGGAGGCGCTACGCGATGTGTCGATCAGGGAGTGGCTGCGGTCGCCGGCGCGGGCGTGTCCGGCCGAAACGGACACTTCCGGCGGCGCGGAGGACGAATTTCTAGGGTTAGGGGTTGAAGAGACCCGAAAATTTCGGGAGGAGGTCTATTTATAGAGGTAGAGGAAGCTAGGAAGCTCCAAATGAGGTGCGGTTTGTGGCCACACGATCGTGATCGAACGCTCTAGATGATTGAATAGGTTTAGGTGGGTTTTGGGCTACTTTGGAAGGGTGTTGGGCTGCAACACACACGAGGCCTTTTCGGTCCCTCGGTTAACCGTTGGAGTATCAAACGAAGTCCAAATGGCACGAAACTTGACAAGCGGTCTACCGGTAGTAAACCAAGGCCGCATGGCAAGTCTCGGTCCAATCCAGAAATGTTTAACATCCGCACACGAAAAGAGGTAGAAAGGGACACCGGGTGACATAGGAGCGCCGGAATGCAAAACGGACAACGGGGAAAATGCTCGGCTACAAGAGACGGACACGTATGCAAATGCAATGCACATGATGACATGATATGAGATGCATGACAAAGACAAAACACACGGAGACAAAAACCTGACAACGAGGAAATATCATAACTTAGTGCCGGAAACGGCAAGAGTTGGAGTACAAATAAGGTAAATTACATCCGGGGTGTTACATTCTTCCACCTCCTGAATAGTTCTGCCATCTTCTTAAGAGCATGAGACTTGATCAATTGCTCTTTAACTGGCTTCTTCGGACCCTCCTCAGGCGGTAGGGTGAAATTTGCCTTCAGCGTGGTCCAAAGATCATCTTTCTGCATATCGTTGACATAAGACACCTCAGGGTCATCTTTAGCCGGCTTATACCATTGGTGGATGCTGATTGGGATCTTGTCCCTAACAAGAACCCCGCATTGAGCAGCGAATGCTTCCTTTGTCCGGATGGGTTCAATCAGTTGGCCATCGCGCGCGATTGCTGTGATCTCAAACCTTTCATCCGAGCGCAACTTTTTCTTCGGGCCTCGTCTCTTTACCGAAGTTGTGCTCGATTCGGAGGGCTAGAAAAAAGAAGAAAGACGAGAGTTGTTAATTAATATGTGTACATACCAAAAACAATTAATGCATCAATTAGCTATAGTCAGCACATGCTTAATTAATATATATACCTGGTCGGACTCCGTTCGGTCACCGGAGCCGTCATCACGGTGTCCTTCCACCGGCATTCGGTCACCGGAGTCATCATAATCATGTCCTTCCTCCTCCATTGTTCGATCACCGTAGCCTTCTTCTTCACCCTGTCCTTCCAGACCATCGGTTTCGTTGAGAAACGACATGACGTCATCACTTCCGGCTCAATTATGTCCCCCAACACCGCTTCTGTTGCTTCGTCTCGGGGGTGCTCCATAGTTTCTGCAAATATTTACAACATGGCAATTATTATTCAAACATGAAAGATGGATATATTAGTGGCAAACGTAGAACTAGCTCGCTAATCACAATAAGGAATCATATTAGTGGCCTCGACGCTTCTCTAGGGTTTGGGGTGGCCTCGGCAACGCTTCAAGGGTTTGGGGTGGCCTCGACGACAACACTCTTTTAACTTAGTAAATTTGGGTGGCCTCGGGAGAGTTTGTCCGATAGGGGCGCGGCGGGAGGGGGTAGGAGACCGACATCGTTTTTTTCTAGGGTTTGGGTGTCCTCGAGAGTTTTGGTCGAGCGAGAGGGCTAGGGGGTGCTCCCGTGGAATAAGTTATCACGGACGAGAGGGGGTATATATATCGACCGCCCCTCATGTCAAAGTTATCCGGGAGGGGGTTATATCGACAACGACGACATACATACGTGGGAAAATAATGTTATCAGGGAGGGGTATATCGACCCCCCCTCGTGTTGAAGTTATCGGGGGGTATATCGACAATGGCATACCCGATAAAAAATAAGAAGACGAAGAAGAAATAAAAAGAGGAGAAGATCAAAGAAAAAAAAGAGGAGAAGAAGAAAAAAATAGAAAATTTTCTATTTTTTCTTCTTCTACTCTATTCCTTTCTTCTTCTCCTCTTCTTTTTCTTCTTTTTTCCTCTTCTTATTTATTTCTTCTCTTCTTCCTCTCCTCTTCTTCTCCTTTCTTCCTCTTCTTATTTTCCTTTTTCCTCTCATTCTTTTTCTTCTTCTTCCTTTCCTAGCTAGATATATAAAACTTTTCTAAAAATGTAACTTTTGCATATATAAAACTTTTTCTTTTTCTTCCTTCTTCCTTCTCTTCCTTCTTCCTAAATATGTAAAACTTTTCTAAAAATGAAACTAACCTAAAATGTACTAAATCAGAGAACATATATAGGTCTAACTTTTCTAAAAAAAACTAACTTTTGCATATATTACAATTGAAAAAATACATACATACATACAAAAAACATGTAAAAAATACATACATACATATATGAACATACATCAAAAAAATACATACATACATATAGGAAAATCTAAAAACATGTAAAAAAATAGCATGTATAACTAAAAGGTTATATTTAGCGGCGACAGCGGGGCAGGAGCAGCGCGCGGCGGGGCACGGGCGGCGCGCGGCGACGGCGTCGGGCGACGGCGAGGGCGCGGGCGACGGTGTCGGGGCAGGGGCGGCGCGCGGCGACGACGTCGGGCGAGGGCGCGTGCGACGGCGAGGGCGCGGGCGACGGCGGCGGCGGGGGCGGCGTCGATGTCGTCGAGGGCAACTGCGAGATGAAGATGAAAATTTTCAAAAGTGTTGGTTATATACCCAGAGCTTTGGTCCCGGTTGGTGCCGTGAACCGGGACCAATGCACCCCTTTAGACCCGGTTGGTGGCACCAACCGAGACTAAAGGGGTGGCATTGGTTCCGGTTGGTACCATGAACCGGGACCAAAGGCCCCCTTTCATCCCGGTACGAGTCACGAACCGGGACCAATGGTCTTGTGCTGGAACTGTCGCGGTGCGGTGGGATGTTTAGTCCCACCTCGCTAGCCGAGAGGCTTCGAAAGTGGTTTATAAGCGGTGGTGCGCTGACCACTTCGAGCTCCTCTCTAATGCAGGCTTACGGGCCTAAAGTCACTTTATCTGCCTGTGGGCCTACTGGGCCTACTGCTGGCCTGAATCCTGGCCCATGGGTGAGTTTCTAGTCGTATTCACGCCGTGGTGGCCCAGTATGTGGCATTTTTTATTTTTTTCCAGTTTTTTATTATCTTTGTTGCTTTATTTATTTTATTTTGTTTCTACTTACAACAAAATACTTACTGTTTTTCAGTGATTCTTTTTATTTTAGGTAATAAAAATAGTAAATTTTCTTTTAGCGCCATTAGTTTTCCAAATTGAATAGTTTAAATTTGAATTCTTTGAAATTTGTGTGAATCACTAGTTTGTGATTAACTTTACTATAAAAATAAAATACTTACTATTTTTCAGTGATTCTTTTTGGTTTTAGGTAATAAAAATAATAAACTTTCTGTTGGTGCCATTAGTTTTCCAATTTGAACAATTTAAATTTGAATTCTTTGAAATTTCTGTGAATCATTAGTTTGTGATTAACTTTACTATAAAAATAAAATACTTACTATTTTTCAGTGATTCTTTTTGATTTTAGGTAATAAAAATAATAAACTTTCTGTTAGTGCCATTAGTTTTCCAATTTGAATAATTTAAATTTGAATTCTTTGAAATTTGTGTGAATCACTAGTTTGTGATTAACTTTACTATAAAAATAGATTTTGGAGTGATTCTTTTTCCTGCTATTTAATATTACTGTGTTTTATCATTATATTCAAAAACTGTTTTTGTTATTTTAGTTTCTAACAATTTTTTTTAAGATAATTCTTTTTGCTATTAAAGTTTCTAACAAAAAAAGTTATTTATGAAAATTCTTTTTGCTTATAATGTTTTGAACAGAAAATACTTTGATAATTTTAGTTACATAAATTTTATATAATTTTAGTTTCAATAATACTAGAGGTTTATGAAAGCTTTTTAGTTGATTCCTTTTGCTATTAGAGTTTCATTAAAGTTTTTTATTTCATTGTTTTTTCTACTAGAGTTTCATTAAAGTTTTCTAGTTCATTCTTTTAGTTTCTTTTTTTTCTATCAGGGTTTCATAAAAGTTTTCTAGTTCATTATTTTTGCTATTAGTTCATTCTTTTTGCACTAAATGACCCTGAAATTGAAAAGCACTACAAATAAACTCTGAAAAGGTTGAAACTTGGCATGGTATCATCATTTCACCCACATAGCATGTGCTAAAAAGTAGAGATGATTACAGCAAAAACTAGATGCACTTCGTGTACAAAATGGACAATCTCTTTCGAAGTATCGGGGTTTCGGACGAAAACTCATCTGTTACAAAGGGATTTCATTTTTTTGAACTTATTTGAACTCCAAACTTTTTGTGTGTTCAAAATGCACCATTCAAAGCCACATCATCAATTTTCAACCATTTCTGACTTCATTTGTTATCTTTCATGCAACCATTCTGCTTGTTTGCCTCAGCCACTTCGAGAAACATAATTATGTGTGTCTGTCACCGTACATCCATTGCCGGTTCATCTGCTTGCATTATATATAATTATGTGTGTCAAAAACCATTACAGATTCACATGGGTAGATAAGTGACCAAATTAATAGAAGTTCATCATCACATTAAAGCCAAAGTACATACATAGTTCAAATTGAACAACACATAGCTCTCCAGAGCATCTACTTAAACCATACATTGAAACTATGTAAAACCTTTCAATGCAACAACAAATGCGATCATAATCACAACCAAGGTAACAATTGATACAACGGCATAATGATACCAAGCCTCGGTATGAATGGCATATTTTCTAATCGTTCTCATCTTCAACCGCATTGCATCCATCTTGATCTTGTGATCATCGATGACATCCGCAACATGCAACTCCAATATCATCTTCTCCTCCTCAATTTTTTTAATTTTTCCTTCAAGTAATTGTTTTATTCTTCAACTAAATTTAACCTCTCGACAATAGGGTCGGTTGGAATTTCCGGTTCAACTACCTCCTACATAAATAAAATCTATGTCACATTGGTTGGCATAATTATCATAAGCAATAAATGAACCAAATAGTTATAAAAAGATAATATATACCACATCCGAATCATAGTCAGGACGAGGGCCGACGGGGGCGGATACCAAAACCATCACACTATATAATAACAAGCAATAATAAAAGTAAGAAAATTAGACAAGTATCTATCTAAAGTAAGAATATTTTTTCTTTCAGAAAGAAGATAAGAACAAGAGGCTCACCATGGTGGTGCCGGCGACGAGATCGGCGCAGGCGATTGACGGCGGTGAAGAAGGGGACGGGACGTGACGAACCGCTAAACCTATGCAACTCTTGGGGAAAATGGAGCTTGGGGTCGAGCTTCGAGAGGAGAAATCTTAACTAGTGTGGCTCGGGCATTTCATCGAACACCTCATGTGCATAGGAGCTGAGCTAGAGCACCCAAATGCCCTCCCCTCGCCGGGCAGAAAAAACAGAGCACTATGGAGTGCTCTGCTGCGGCGATGGGGTATATATAGGCAGCTCATTTGTCCCGGTTTGTGGCTGGAACCGGGACTAAAGCTCCACCTTCTGTCCCAGTTCGAGCCACGAACCGGGACCAATGTATGTGGGCCAGGAGCGAGGCCCATTGGTCCCGGTTCATGCCTAGAACCAGGACAAATGGGTCTAGACGAACCGGGACCAATGCCCACGAGGCCCCAGCCGGCCCCCGGGCTCATGAACCGGGACATATACCCCCATGGGTCCCGATTCGTGACTGAACCGGGACTAATGGGCTGGCCAGGCCCGAACCAAAGTGATAACCCACAAGTATAGGGGATCGCAACAGCTTTCGAGGGTAGAGTATTCAACCCAAATTTATTGATTCGACACAAGGGGAGCCAAAGAATATTCTCAAGTATTAGCAGCTGAGTTGTTAATTCAACCACACATGGAAACTTAGTATCTGCAGCAAAGTGTTTAGTAGCAAAGTAATATGATAGTGGTGGTAACGGTAACAAAAGAGTAATGAAAGCAAAGTAATATTTTTGGTATTATGTAGTGATTGTAACAATAGCAACGAGAAAGTAAATAAGCGTAAACCAGTATATGGAAAGCTCATAGGCATCGGATCAGTGATGGATAATTATGCCGGATGTGGTTCATCATGTAACAGTCATAACATAGGGTGACATAGAACTAGCTCCAATTCATCAATGTAATGTAGGCATGTATTTCGAATATAGTCATATATGCTTATGGAAAAGAACTTGCATGACATCTTTTGTCCTACCCTCCCGTGGCAGCGGGGTCCTAATGGAAACTAAGGGATATTAAGGCCTCCTTTTAATAGAGAACCGGAACAAAGCATTAGCACATAATGAATACATGAACTCCTCAAACTACGGTCATCACCGGTAAGTATCCCGATTATTGTCACTTCGGGGTTAACGGATCATAACACATAATAGGTGACTATAGACTTGCAAGATAGGATCAAGAACTCTCATATATTGATGAAAACATAATAGGTTCAGGTCTGAAATCATGGAACTCGGGCCCTAGTGACAAGCATTAAGCATAGCAAAGTCATAGCAACATCAATCTCAGAACATAGTGGATACTAGGGATCAAACCCTAACCAAACTAACTCGATTACATGGTAAATCTCATCCAACCCATCACCGTCCAGCAAGCCTACGATGGAATTACTCACGCACGGCGGTGAGCATCATAAATTGGTGATGGAGAATGGTTGATGATGACGACGGCGACGAATCCCCCTCTCCGGAGCCCCGAGCGAACTCCAGATCAGCCCTCCCGAGAGGTTTTAGGGCTTGGCGGCGGCTCTGTATCGTAAAACGCGATGAATTCTTATCTTCTATTTTTTTTTCTCCCCGAAAGCAAATATATAGAGTTGGAGTCGGGAGGTCTCCAGGGGGCCCACGAGGTAGGGGGGCGCGCCCTAGGGGGGCGCCCCCCACCCTCGTGGACAGGGTGTGGGCCCCCTAGTCTTCATCTTTGGCGAGGATTTTTTATTATTTATTGTAAGATATTCCGTGGAGTTTCAAGTCATTCCGAGAACTTTTGTTTTCTGCACATAAAACAACATCATGGCAATTCTGCTGAAAACAGCGTCAGTCCGGGTTAGTTCCATTCAAATCATACAAGTTAAAGTCCAAAACAAGGTCAAAAGTGTTTGGAAAAGTATATACGACGGAGACGTATCACAAAGCCATGTTTTCTACTAGTGTTTGGTCCTTACAATACTAATATATGTTGTCGTGGGATAGGACATATAGCACCTCTCTTGGTTGCATGTGTTGCTGCCTTTACAACATTTTGACACCATTGCCTCGCGGTGTTCCCGTCTGTGGATCCGCAGGCTGGCTCTACGGCTAGGAAGGACCACCATTCTGCCCCCACCCCACCCCGACCCCCCCTGTTGGGGAGCATCGTGGATTAATTTTTGGATGGTTGATATGACATCATTGCAACACAAAAGTGGATTGGGAGTGTGGTCGAACAACCTCCATTGCAACTGAAGACTGACACCAAAAACACCACAGGCGGTACATACTCTTCAAATACACGGAAAATCATCCTACAGAGCACAACCATCTTGCTAATTATAATATAAGTTCTTTAATCTCCTCAATGGCTAGCGCTCTCCCGGCAACATCTCACGAGAGGTACCCAACATGACCCTTCATAGAGCGCGCTGACAACCGATGAGGACACACCGGACCCAGGGAGTAAGGATACTACATCGACCAGGCAACACCTCACGAGAGATACCCGGCATAACCTGACACAACATATACCAAAGGGTATCAATGGTAGCGAGCGCCACCCTTGCCAACATCACGCATGCCATCGCACGTTGGCAGGCAAATAACCAAGAAAGTCCGTAAGCGAATACCGAAAGAAACTCACAATAGTTGTGCGCACAAAGAGAAAGAGAATGAACAACGATATGGCATACGAGAGCTCGCACAAGAATTAAAGATGCAACGTATGAACCTCGGGCAGCTGGTTGGAGTGAAGCGAGAGGAAGCTAGGGGAATTTGCTTGATGTGCCACGGTGGGGTGAAGGATTTATAGAAAAAACAACCGACCTAAAGGATAGACTGAAATGCCCATGAAACATCCTGACTCGGCACGACTGGGAAGCAACCGATGTTACATGTCCCATCCGACGCGGGGCTGGCGCGTAAGAGAAGAAAGAGACTGTCCACTCGCACCGCCGGCCCGCCACACAGGCTCGCGGGCACATACGGTAGCCCAGCCACCTCCATGGCACTGGCTTGTGCATGTTTGATGGGAATGCCACTGGCCTTATCCAGATGAGCTTACCACCTAGAACAACACATCCCTGATGCCTTGTGGGGCCCACAGCTGGCCTCCAGCCCTCATCTTCTACTATATGAAGAGTTTTGACCTAGAAAAAATAAAGAGAGAACTTTTAGGACGAAGTGTCGCCGTCTCGAGGTGGAACCTGGGCAGGAGCACTTTTGCTCTTCGGCGAAGCGATTTCGCCGGGAGGGGGAAATCGAAGACATCGACATCACCAACAATCCTCTCATCGTGGGAGGACCAATCTTCATCAACATCTTCACCAGCATCATCTCATCTCAAACCCTAGTTCATCTCATTCAATATTTGTCTCAAAACTCCATATTGGTACCTGTGGGTTGCTGGTAGTGTTGATTATATCTTGTAGTTGATACTAGTTGGTTTATTTGGTGGAAGATTATATGTTCAGATCCTTGATGATATTCAATACCCCTCTGATATTGAACATGAATATAATATGTGAGTAGTTACTTTTGTTCTTGAGGACATAGGAGAAGTCTAGTTATAAGTAACCATGTGAATTTGGTATATTCTTTTGATATTTTGATGATATGTGTGTTGTTGCTTCCTTTAGTGGTGTCATGTGAACATCGACTACATGACACATCACCATACTAGGCCTAAGGGAAGGCACTGTGGAGTAATAAGTAGATGATGGGTTGCTAGAGTGACAGTAGTTTAAATCCTAGTTTATGCGTTATTCCGTAAGGGGCTGATTTGGATCTATATTTTCATGTTATGGTTAAATTTATCTTAATTCTTCTTTTTTAGTTGCGGATGTTTGCAAGTGGGGATAATCATAAGTGGGAGGCATGTTCAACTAAGAGCAGCTTGCAAGCACCGATCCACCCATATATCAAATTATCAAAGGAGCGAACACGAATAAATAAACATGATGAAAGTAACTAGATAATAATTACCATGTGTCCTCGAGAACACTTTGCTTATTATAAGAGACGGCTCCGTCTTGTCCTTTGCTATAAAAAGGATTGAGCCACTTTGCTGCACCTTTGTTATCATTGCTACTTGTTGCTCGTTACAAATTACCTTACTATCAAACTATTTGTTATCGATAATTTCGGTGCTGGTAGAGAATACCTTGCTGAAAATCGCTTGCCATTTTCTTCTGCTCCTCATTGGGTTCGACACTCTAACTTACTAAAAAGACTACGATTGATCCCCTATACTTGTGGGTCATCAACCCTACACCAACCTAGGGTGACTTATGCAAAATATAACTGAGCAAATCAAACAGATGATCCAGGGGAAGAGCATGCCCAGACATTCATTCCCGTGGTGAAAAAAGTGCATGCATTTGAAAACACGCCAACCGGCCAGGCCAGACGATGACAAGAAAATGGGCAGGCAAAGCACCACTGCATCCAACCAAGACCAACGGGTGAGTCGGGAAAACCACCCCACAGATGCCAGCAGTTGGCTAGGGCTCGTGGCGGCAAGGGTTCGGGCCGACATAGCCGAGGCGAAAGCGCATGCCCGGGCGCACGCAAACATCGCCGGTCATCCAAACCTCTCAGAACCCCAAACGTCAAGGCCGAGCAGGCAACTCGCACGAGCCGGGCGCACACGTCTTGTCGGCTGGCGCAATAGACAAACCAGCCCGGGGCCGAAGGACGCCGACAGCCGGGTCCGTCCTCCCATCATGCACGAGAGGGCGCACGGAAGAGGCCCCGCGGGCGTGAACAAAGTCGCCCGATGACGGTGGGCCCTTCCGGCTGGGGGTCCACCCGTCATGGAGCCCCGAGGGGGGGGGGTCGCATAGGTGCATGTCATTTAGGCAGATCGGACGGCGCAGAGGGCACTCTCACCCGCGAAGTCTCAAGTGGCAGGTATTCCAGAATCCTTTATATGAGTAATCACAGGAACATGATTGAACTTGCACATATTATATCTTTTCATCCGTAACTCGTAGTGAGACATGTTATAAATGTAAAATGATTAGAAAAATGTGTAGATTGCAACCATGCTATTACTTTTCCTGTTTGACCACCTCTAAAATATTTTTTAGTGCAGAACCTTAATTAACATTTTATTTAACACGGGGTATTTTGGAAAATACTATATATATGTTTCCCACCCCATTTAAATTGACTAGATATGGTAGTTTACTCCCGTTTCACCCCGTTTCAAGCTAAACAACACTTGATGTGTAGCTAAACAAGATGGAACCCTTCCTAAATATGAAGTATCATTGTGTGTGGTCGACACTTCACTTAACTTGGTTATTGCTTCAGATTGTGTTGCATATCACCCTTGCAAATGCCATGTCATTGCATTCCATGAACAAGTTGGATCACCCTTACAAACTTGGTTAGTCGACAAGGGAGGATGTGAAGAGAGCTTTTGATGTGCTTCAAAAGCGCTTTGGTATTATTCGTGGCCTTGCAGGGTATTGGAACGCCAAGATCCTATGGCAAATGATGACATATTGCACCATCTTGCATAACATGATCATTGAAGATGACAGAGACATACTTGAGAACTTTTGGTACATCCCCAATGGGGATGCTGTTGAGCCGGAGCACGAGGCAAACAAAGATACGTAGATTCCTCGTGGTGCATTGAAGTATCGAAAAACGAGAAGTTCACATCCAGCTCCTAGATGATCTTGTTGAGCCTCAGCGGCATCTCCATAGCACTTCATAGTTGTGTTTTTATCGTGCTTTTTACTTCATGTTAACCCTTCGGTGTGTTTGAATTTGAATAATTTGGTTGTTCGAACCTTAGTAGAGGGCAGGCCTGCCGCAGTGGCGAACTCCTCCCCACTTGTGCCACAGTGGTGAACTTTAAAGGATCAGTTAGAAACCGCATTTTTAGCGGAGCAAATATACTACTACGAATGATACTCAAACATTTGCCCCTCTAAATTATATGGGATCGATTAGAAATGCTCTTATGTGCTCAACACCGTTGCATATGTACAATCCGCACTGGCATTGACGTGTTACAGCACGGTTTGGAAATCGATGGTACAGATCCTGCAATAGATCAGTTTTTCATTGGGTTTATCTTAAATTAAACACAGGTTTCTTTATTACTTAGGCGACTGACAAATAACCATAGCTAAGTTGAATATAAAAACCATCTGATTTCGGCATAGAGATTTTCGCAAGTTTTAAGTGACAGGTAAAAATTACTGTACGTATCTGAATACTGACTGAAAAAAATAAATATTTTCAAGTCCGCCGAAGATGGTCACTTATGCAGAGCGTAAGTTCAAATAAAAATACAAGTTTAATGAGGAGATGTGAAATCCTGCATTACCGCCATTGTGATGCGGTGAACAGATAGCTGAAAGCCTGTATTGCACATGATTTGCATAATATAAATCGCCACATCGCTGCCCATTCATTCGTCCTCCTGACGCATTAGCCTGAAGAGACAGGCCATGACCGGTACCAAATGCAGGTTGCATCAGTGAACCTCTTGGCAGTGCGCAGGCTTGTGTATTCATAGCGACTCACTTCCAGTCTTCCACGGTACCGAGACATGCAAAAACATAACCAACGCAACAAAGCAAGCAAATGGCTTAAACAGATACTACAAATGTAACCGCAAATCGACAAAGATAACAGTTAAGTGAAAAGCAGTCAAGCGTACGATGATTGCATCTCAACAAAAATGCCTGCTGCTCTTGACATTTATCACAAGTCACAGGCTCTATATCAGTTTTACTCAGCCTCACTGTTACAGCTCAAGGAATGCACTATCATGACATTAGGCGATGGGGGGCAAAAAAATTAAGGGAGAGAAAACGGCAAAATAGCTCGCTCTATGTGTAAGGCTTTACAGGTATCAACTCTCAACGAATGATCGTATGCACTTTCTTTCTCCATCGACCTTGCGGTCTCCAAACAACTGAAAGTTCCCGCTGATGACGAGAATGCGGGTACTGTTAGCTCCTTTATCCAATTGAAGGACTCACTCAACTCCGGCCTTGGCCCCTATCCTGTAAAAAAATTTCAGATTCAGTAACTTGCATGTGTGACATGATGCACATGCAAGAAAATTGTAACAGCATGCCTGGCTCAGTAGATACTTAGCAAGGCAAATGCTTAATCATGGATTTGACTGCATATTTTGAGTAACTTAGGTTGTTTTCAAAATCGCATGAAAGAAGCTTACAAGCATAAATGATCCGGCTGGTTTTGTAGGCTCCCAAAATCTTGAATTGGCTGCAAGATCCAAGGGAAATGCAGCCTCTTCCAGACACAAATCCATTTACTAATACAGATGCCGAGAAGGACTATGGACAACTCAAAACAAATCGAGGAGAGAAAGAATACTGCATGGCGATCTTTCACATGAGTAATGACTCTAACCAGTCCGAGATGTATTCGTAGGCCACAAATGTCACTGCACCAGCAGGAGCTGATTTCACCACCGATGGGAAAAGCCCTTTATAGAGGCCTCCAAACCCCTCCTTAACAACTATCTCTGTTAGGGCATGGTACATGCCCTTGTATGTGCTGCTCTCAATCCGCGCCCCATACCTTGGATGACGTTTTAATCCTTCAATCTGCAAATTGTTGGAAGAAATATTAGCTCCAAAATATACCAAGGACTCGGCATTGTCTCACAACCATATTAGTGATCATTTCTTAACTATCATAATACAGCTTGGTTTCATCAGATGGGATTTATTTCATGAAACATGTGGATGGGAAAACAGCAAATTTCATTGACCAATTACCTGGAATCTTTTCTTAACAACATCAAGTGGGTGACATGCAGCTTTTGAAAATGTTCCAGCTGCGAATCCACAAAGAAATAGCTGGAAGCTTGATGCCGAGTCATCCTCCTCAATTCCATATCTGTATCTATTCCATGACTATGGGAAAAAATTGCGGTCAGAGACACATACTAATCAAAGTTAAGAAAAAAAATCAAGTGTAATTCTCTTATGAAGAAACAAGCCTACAATAACAATAACAACAACAACAACAAAGCCTTTAGTCCCAAACAAGTTGGGGTAGGCTAGAGGTGAAACCCATAAGATCTCGCGACCAACTCATGGTTCGGGCACATGGATAGCAAGCTTCCATGCACCCCTGTCCATAGCCAGTTCTTTGGTGAAAAAAAGCCTGTCTTGAATAAATTGTTACAACACCAGTAGTTTCTTGTTACCTATATGAGCATGCCATATACTTTGTGTTTCATAAAAAATGCATTTCTTGGTACCTCAATATCCCATATTCTAGAAGGATAACAAACTAAGGAAAGAGTACAACATCTAATACGATCATATGATAAAACTCGCAGCTGAGATCATCTATATAGATCCTCTCCAAATCATTGGAGGGTACATGTAAAACTGTGAGTTTAGCTTTGTTACCATCATTGAACGTTTGAAAGTGTCGTATGAACCAAACTGCAAGCCAGCATATGGTATAATTTCAACAAGAGTTGGAGTTAAACCAGCATACAGCCCTCGAACACCACGAGTTTGAACTATATCAACAAGTGCAGACCGCATATTGGGGTAAACCTACAGAGAAAAATACAACTTTGTGTGAATCAACAAGAAAGCATCATGATAGAATTGTCAACTCAAGAGTATCCATCAAGCAGTTGGCTTGCAATGATTGTGCAAAAAATCAATCACAGGGAATAAGTGCATAGTAATATAATGTGTACACTTGATTTGTATTCACATGTGCATCTCAAAAAATACAAAATGATAGAACACACACAGCTGAAAAAAATATTTAAGAGCATGATCACGCACGGTCCAAAAAAGACAATGAGTGTACTTGTATTTTGTATATTGCAGTTATAAGATTTATTGTATTCCATATTGTGAATACGTTTATGAATGAAAAAAACTCTTATTATGAATTAAAATATCAGTTTTTATTTTAGAATCACATAAACAAATCAACATTGTACACTGAGCCTAGCTCAGTTGGTGGGAGGTGTGGGTATACACCCCCAACTCAGGTCACAGTCCTCTACTTCAGAATTGGGTGCTATTTCTCCTTAAGGAAAGAATAACAATATCTTTGCTCCTAGGTGTTCTCATTTAATGATTTATCAATGTTCTTTCAAGTTCTGTACAGAAGATAAATTCTCTGTTCAAGGCTACCTTGAAGGCTTGAACTGTTGCTAGCACAAAATGATTTGCCATGTATAACTGAACAATAATTTTTTTGTTCAGATAGTTGACACTTGATGGAACACAAAACTAAAAAAAGATCAGAAAAGAAAATAAGAAAAAAAATTAAGCCTGGGCTTCATGACAAAACCAAAAAAAGGTGCAAGGGGAAGTCCGTTGTGTTGAAAATGAAACTGAATGAAACTCTACCGTAAAACAAAAGGATTCAACTTCAAGCAATCTAACAATGATATGTCCATATTATGAGTAAAGTGAGTACTAACTATCGGCATGGAAGTAAAGTACAGAAGTACTACAAATCACTACAAGTACTCGAGGTAAAGAAAGATGACCAAGGATCTAACTACAATCTTGCAAAACCAAACTAGTGGCACCATAAGTTTGCAACTAAGTTCAAATGTTCACACTCCAAGGAAACAAACAGTTCCAGAAATCACAAATAAGATCAGATTTACCTTCGGTTCACCCTGTGACGCAAGAATAGTTCTGAGAAGGTCAAATGGATATGACCCTACAGTTGCTGCACTTCCTGCGATAGCCCCACTTACGTAAGACAAGTAAGGACTTAAGTGCAGATGATCCTCTGAGAAGAAACAATAGACCAGATAAGTACTAAAGAGATGTGAGAAATCATACTAAAAGCTTCAGTTCTGAAACATGGATTTGAACATTTCTCATTTCACTGAGATGAGATTCCCAAATAGCAATATAATTCTGGGAGTATCAAATTTCATAATGTATCAATTGTACAAATTAAAAGTTTGGGTAAAAAACTATTATCTACTGCAAGCACTTACTAGGATGACATTTGTAATTAATTTTAAAATATAGACCGAAAACCAAGCTGAAAGGGCATACCTGTTCTCGATGAACCAGATGCAAATGTTTTTAGCTTGTGTAGAACTGTGAATTGTATAGCTGTATATGGCATATACATAAACAAGGCTGGAACATTTCCTCTCCAGAATCCCTGAAAGATCAGCATCTTGCACAGTAAGAGCATATTTCATGGAATTGTTTTAGATGGACTATTTAAATCAAACATAGAGCATGCATAAACCCAAGGTAGATAAACCAAAAGAAGTGCCGGGGGCGAAAAAGAAGCAAATTAGATATCAGAATAGAAATCTAGGGAATAAGCACTTCCCAAAAAAGCCAGCAACCAATGACATAACCTCATAAGTAAAAAGCAATATAACACTACATGTCAGCCATTTGATATATTCGTGGAGAACTGATGGATTGAAGATTCATCACAAGCAGCCAGACAACATTTCGGGCGCCCCACCTCAGGAGACGTGAAGCGTTTACCAATGATGAGGTCTTCTGAGCGTCACTGAGCCACGGCTGCATGCCATCAAGAGGGAGGAAGGGAGGGGGGGGAGGGGGGGGGGAGACTTGTGCGCCTCGCTGAGCCACGGCTGCACGTCGCCTAGAGAGAGACGGGAGAGTACATGGCAGTTGGGACGTACAGGTAGACTAGTAAAAAACTCACGTGGCACCAGAAACGCCACATCAGCCCAGACATACAGGCCCAGGTAATCAGATTCGCTGTCAAAACGCTCTCAGCCCAGGAACAGTATTATTTCATGACCCAGCCCCCAAAACGGCAGTTCTTTGTTACCACTTCCCCGAATGTGGTCGTTTTTTGTAATTTACTCGTTAAATTAAGACCCCGCCAAGAATTGGATCAGTCCACTAAATACTGATCATAGCAGTTAGCATTGTTCCATACCGACTATAGCATTGGACTCCCCTCCCCAAGCATAATTTACAACTAAGAACTAGCATGACTGTAACCCTCAATTCTAGGCCCATGTTCAGCCTGGTAAGATTCACAGAACAAACCTCACAGATAAATATTAAGGCTGACATTTAGCATGAGAAAACAAGTTAATGATCACCAGTCCATGGACAAGTTTATCTAAATAAAGCATGAGCTGAGTGTTTGAAGAAAAGCAGATACCGGCAAACCTTCCTCTCGCAGAATATCTTTAGTTGCTTGCATAAGTCCAGTGTACTTGGAAGGTCCATAGACATCCCTCCGAAGTACACCCCATTTTGCCGTCGGCTCTAATTGAACCTGAAAAAGGCATTGAAGAGCATATCAGTAACCAAAATATGATTATAGATTGCTACAGTTAGGCTGCATCCAACGCAATTATGAGTGCTTCAATACAACGGTCAAGATTTAGAAAAGAAGTCGTCAATCTAGTGAAGAAAACACGTCAGAAAATACTATTCTGCCGTATAAAGAGTGTAATCAGTAGGTATCTAACTAAAATAAATTCCATCATATTCCAATCTCTGACAAATAAGACCCCTAAAACTCAATCAACCAAAACTCCCACAAAATGATCATCTGAGTTTATGTAACAGTGTTCAAACCAAAAACAGTGATGTAATACGAAACATTTGCAAAAGGATAGGCAGATCTTTGTGCAATCAAGGGTGAACAAGCCACAAAAGGGACGGTAATAAGAAATGGTATTAAGAAGGTACATAACAGGAGGCAGCTCTTCAGCATCCCAAAGTGGTAAGATAGCTACATTTTCCCTCCAAGGAAATCCTTAAGAGCAAGGAGCGTCAGCTCATCACAAAGCGGTTTACCGGAGTGATGCTCCAGAAATACTGATTCTCGCAGTATATCTTCAAACATCAGAATTCAACAGCAGCTCTGACACGGATTTCGTTAGCATCAAACTGAGCACTAAATGATTCAAACAGTGACGCCCAGGTACGCTAAACAGTAGAGAATTTATTCGAAACCCCGCCATGCTTGCTCGAACAACAAAACAGCTCCCAGAATTTCCTCATGGCCACGGGTTAACTAAATTGTGAGCGTGTGCTCCCGAATGGCCCAAATGCACCCGCAAAATTCCCCAAACCAGGCAGCTCTCCCACGCCCGTCGTGAATCCGCGCCAGACGCGGACACCCGGGGCCTCCTGAAGCCCCCGGCCCCAATTTCCTGGGGACAAACAAATGCACGCGCGAATCCGCGGAGACAGCCGCATCCTCCAGCCAGCGCACGCGCGATCCCTACGGCTTCCTACCCGAAACATACCAGAAAAATTCCCCCCACTAACCCCAGCCTGGCGGCACGACGAATTCGCGGCTACCGGCTCCCAAATTGGGCAGCGGGGAAACAATCGAAATTGGAGGGTGGGTTCAAGGGGGAGGGGGACCTGGAACCGGATTTTGATGACGTCGAGGGGGGAGGTGACGGTGCGGGAGATGCCCCCGGAGATGGCGCCCGCGGCCGTGTCGACCAGCGCCCGCCGCGTCTGCGACGGCTCCTCCGCCGCGCCCGCGCCCGCACCCATGGCGACGACGGCGGCCGCGGCGGCGCGAGGCAAGGCGACGCGCAGAGGGACGAGGGGGCGGGGCGGGGCTGGGCGGCTTGTGTGAAGGAGGCGGCCAGGCCAGGTCTCTCGCCTCTCTTTTGGCTCTTGGGAGTTGGGACGGTGGTGGGCGGGCGGGCCAGGTTTCCGTTTCCGTTTCTGCTGGGGAGAAGGCGGTATCTTTTCTTTGTAGTGACCCATAAATCGCGCGCTTTCTTTTTCAGTTTCCACATTTTTTATCCCTTTTGGCCCGAGCTAGTATCAATCAGTGGTCTCTAATTTTGACCGCAGCCGAGCCCTGCCGTTGAAGAAAGGCGTCTAGTCTATGGCCTTACTATTAGAGCAACTTCAATCGAGCGACTTATTTCGTCTGCCCGCGTTTGTTTGGGTCGGTGTGAATAAAAATGGCGGCCCAATGCGCCGACCCAATTTAAATCATGTCTGCCCGGCGTTCGCGCCGATCCATTTCCGACCTAAAATTGTGTCTGGAATTCGTCGGCACGAACGCGCCCCGCGTCTCCTCGTTGTTCGCTGCGTTCCCACCTGGCGACCGTCCAACTACAACGGTCAACATAATTTATGACGACCGCCCATCTTGGGTCACGCGTCAGCGACGACGGTCGTCCTTGTCGGGCGTGCGACGGGGCTGTCCTCATCCACTACCATTCGGCCCCTGTCCTCATCTGGTCACCCATGTCCCCACGCCGGCGACAACCCTAACCACCGCCAACACGGGCTTCTTCTCCGACATCGGCAGCAGACGCAAGGGCAAGGCCCCCGCCCGCCATTCCCCCTCCCTCCCTGCGCCGGCGCGCGCTCCTCGGCAGAGACAGCGCCTCAACGTGTCGTTGCACCAGGCCGAGTGGCACTGGCACCACCGCGTGCCTCTGCCGTACCCCGACGTGACGCTGCCGCATGACTGGCATTTGGATCCGGAGAGGATCCCAGTGCCGGCGGCGCCGCGGACGGCGAGGGCCCATGCGAAGGAGGTGCTGCGCCGGCGGGCGTTGCTGACGTCGGAGCAGCGCGCCGAACCGCACTTCGCCGTCGACTCGCCCAACTGGGCTCGATGGTTCGTCTTCGAGCACGAGGAGGCGAGGCGACGCGGCGTTCGCGATGTTGACCACAGCCTGCCGCCGCCCGCGCTTGTCGTCCGCGACGAGGACCAGGAGGCCGAGGCCGCCTACCAGGCGGCCATTAAGGAGAGCGATGGAGGGAGGCGGATGAGGCGGCTTTCGAGGCTGCCATGGCGGAGGCCATGGCCCTCTCCGCGGCGGGCGACTGCGTCGTGCCGCCGGTGACCTCGCCGTCCCTGCCCAAAGCCGAGCCGGAGGAGCCGGCCTACCTCGAGCGCTACTCCTAGACCGGAGTAGTGCGCGATTGGGTCAGCGCTCCGCCGATCTGGCTCGGGGCGACGAAGAAGTAGGAGGCAGCCTACCTCGACCACTGGCGCCGCGTTCGGCTGGCCGAGGAGCGCCGGGAGGGCGAGCGCTTGCAGATGCTCGAGCGCGAGGCCGAAGAGGAGGCGCGCCAGGCCCAGGCAGCGGCGGCACAACCCGACATCGCCGCCCTCTGGAACACGGCGTTCCCCTGGGCTGGCCCTGCGCCGACGTTGATCGACCTCGCCGGTTCTGACACAGACGCCGCCGCCGAGGAGGACGTCTAGGTCAGCGTGTCGTTTAGTTTTTAGTGTTTAATTAATGTAATGTGGACTTTTGCCGGCCTTCGTGACCGGCTTTTATGTTTAATTAAATGCATGTATTTTTTTTAAATGCTTGTAATACTTTTTTTTGACGCGTCGGTGAAATGGGTCGGGTCAGCGTTGAGTGCTCGCGTCAATCCAAGCACAGCGCCGGACGTTTGTGTCCGCCAGGCCGACCCAAACAAATAAAAAACGAACAAAAGCGCCATCTAACCGACCTGTTGAAGTTGCTCTTACGTATTATTATTGACTTTTGGTCCCTTTTAATCAAAATTCAGGGGCAGAATCTCTCACCGTGGTCCCTTCAATGAAATAATGAAGTTTGATTGGTCGTGGGGGGTGACAACAGACGCATTGCACTCTGGTCGGTCATGCTAAAAAGAAGAAAAAAGGTGTATATTCACTGTTAAAAGAAAAGGTGTGTGCCTTATCCCTCCAGAAAAGAAGTGCATCGATCTTATCTATGCTGTTGATGAGGATTATATATCAAGCAAGTGCTGTTTTTTTTTTTGAGCGGTATCAAGCAAGTGCTCGTGAGAAGCAGACGACGCATCGTGGACCTCGTGGTCTCGTCCGTGCGAATTATTTTTTAATTCTTTTGATTTGAGGAGGAGGATGCATGAGATATTCTTTTTTCTTTTTTGCGAATAATGCATGAGATATTCTGGAGCTGGAGGCGACGTGCCTGGCTGGCTGCGGATGCTAGTGCTCGGCGCTGGCGCTCGCGTCGCGTGCCAAAACATAATATACGTACGTGTCACTATCCGGTAGGTCGGCTGATCTGCATTGCTACGCCGGAGCCGGAACCTCGGCGGCATATGCCGCGGCTCGCACGTGGTTTGCCAAATTCGGGCGTTTCACCGCGGTTTAAGTTGGTCATAGGGGGAGTAATATATACTAGTATCATGCATATGATACTAGTGTATAATACTATATTTATAGTACATAATATCATAAAATAGTATCATAGATGGTCTTATTTATTGCCATGGTGACACATAGTAGCATAACATTTATTATGTTATGGTATCTACCTATGTTACTATAACCCTTTCTTTTTTTTAATTTCCTGTCATGTAAGCATGTTTGCGAGTCTCAAGTATATGATACTAGTTATGTTACCCCCACTATGGCTAGCCTTAGCCGACTTTTCTACGCAACGAACGGACGTTATAGTGCCCACTGCTCCAAATGTGCTGTCGTTTGTTGCTTGTTGCCTCTCCCCCAGTGAATGGTCATGGACGCGTCGTTTTTAAGGATGTATTGATGTACTCCTTCTTTCCCAAAATATAAGAATGTTTTTGACACTATGCTAGTGTAAAAAACGTTCTTATATTTTGGGACGGATGGAGTATATATCATTTCTACACATATTACCTTGTAATAATCCCTAAAAGACCTAACAATAAATAACATTTTTACACGTATTGCATATATATAACATTTTTACACGTATTCACCTTCATCCCAAAGAGATGTTTCAGTTAGTTTCCCATAAGAAAAAAAAGTATGCATATATGTCTCTAGCTCCTTAACTACTGAACAACCAAGAAATGAGAAGCAACAGCCTTCTTGCCATCGTCGATAGATATCTCACAAATACTGACCAGAAGGACAACACAATAAGTCACGATCCAACGGCTATCAAGACTGCAGTTCCAATATATATTCAAATAAATTTTAATATTTTGAGCAAGCACATGAAGAATTGTGATGGAAAATATTGTTGGAAATATGCCCTAGAGGCAATAATAAAAGGATTATTATTATATTTCCTTGTTCATGATAATTGTCTTTATTCATGTTATAATTGTGTTATCCGGAAATCGTAATACATGTGTGAATAATAGACACCAACATGTCCCTAGTAAGCCTCTAGTTGACTAGCTCGTTGATCAACAGATAGTCATGGTTTCCTGACTATGGACATTGGATGTCATTGATAACGAGATCACATCATTAGGAGAATGATGTGATAGACAAGACCCAATCCTAAACATAGCACAAGATCGTACAGTTCGTTTGCTAGAGTTTTCCAATGTCAAGTATCCTTTCCTTAGACCATGAGATCGTGTAACTCTCGGATACCGTAGGAGTGCTTTGGGTGTACCAAACGTCACAACGTAACTGGGTGACTATAAAGGTATACTACGGGTATCTCCGAAAGTGTCTGTTGGGTTGACACGGATCAAGACTGGGATTTGTCACTCCGTATGACGGAGAGGTATCACTGGGCCCACTCGGTAATGCATCATCATAATGAGCTCAAAGTGACCAAGTGTCTGGTCACGGGATCATGCATTACGGTACGAGTAAAGTGACTTGCCGGTAACGAGATTGAACGAGGTATTGGGATACCGACGATCAGATCTCGGGCAAGTAACATACCGATTGATAAAGGGAATTGTATACGGGGTTGCTTGAATCCTCGACATCGTGGTTTATCCGATGAGATCATTGAGGAGCATGTGGGAACCAACATGGGTATCCAGATCCCGATGTTGGTTATTGACCGGAGAGCGATCTCGGTCATGTCTACATGTCTTCCGAACCCGTGGGGTCTACACACTTAAGGTTCGGTGACGCTAGGGTTGTAGGGATATGTATATGCAGTAACCCGAATGTTGTTCGGAGTCTCGGATGAGATCCCGGACGTCACTAGGAGTTCCGAAATGGTCCGGAGGTAAAGAATTATATGTAGGAAGTGCTATTTCGGCCATCGGGACAAGTTTCGGGGTCACAGGTATTGTACCGGGACCACCGGAAGGGTCCCGGGGGTCCACCGGGTGGGGCCACCTATCCCGGAGGGCCTCATGGGCTGAAGTGGGAAGGGATCCAGCCCAAAGTGGGCTGGGGCACCACTTCCCCTAGGGCCCATGCGCCTAGGGTGGGGGAAACCCTAAAGGAAGAGTCCTAGAAGGGGAAGGCACCTCCTAGGTGCCTTGGGGAGGAGGGATTCCTCCCTTGGCCGCCGCCCGCCCCCCCTAGGCCCCCTATATATAGTGGGGGGAAGGGAGGACCTCTCACCCTTGCCTTTGGTGCCTCCCTCTCCCTCTCCAACACATCCTCCTCCTCCATAGTGCTTGGCGAAGCCTTGCCGGAGTACTGCAGCTCCACCACCACCACGCCATCGTGCTGCTGTTGGAGCCATCTTCCTCAACCTCTCCTTCCCCCTTGCTGGATCAAGAAGAAGGCGACGTTACGCTGACCGTACGTGTGTTGAACGCGGAGGTGCCGTCCGTTCGGCGCTAGGATCTCCGGTGATTTGGATCACGTCGAGTACGCCTTCGTCATCCCCGTTCTTTGAACGCTTCCGCGCGTGATCTACAAAGGTATGTAGATGCAATCCAATCACTCGTTGCTAGATGAACTCCTAGATGGATCTTGGTGAAACCGTAGGAAAATTTTTGTTTTCTGCAACGTTCCCCAACAGTGGCATCATGAGCTAGGTCTATGCGTAGTTCTCTTGCACGAGTAGAACACAATTTGTTGTGGGCGTTGATGTTTTCAACTTTCTTGCCGCTACTAGTCTTATCTTGCTTCAACGGTATTGTGGGATGAAGCGGCCCGGACCAACATTACACGTACACTTACGTGAGACCGGTTCCACTGACTAACATGCACAAGTTGCATAAGGTGGCTGGCGGGTGTCTGTCTCTCCCACTTTAGTTGGAGCGGATTCGATGAAAAGGGTCCTTATGAAGGGTAAATAGAAGTTGACAAATCACATTGTGGCTTTCACGTAGGTAAGAAAACGTTCTTTCTAGAACCCTGTTTCAGCCACGTAAAACTTGCAAACAACAATTAGACGACGTCTAACTTGTTTTTGCAGCAAGTGCTTTGTGATATGATATGGCCAAAGTTGTGATAAATGATGAATGATATATATGTGATGTATGAGATGTTCATGCTATTGTAATAGGAATCACGACTTGCATGTCGATGAGTATGACAACCGGCAGGAGCCATAGGAGTTGTCTTTATTTTTTGTATGACCTGCGTGTCATTGAGAAACGCCATGTAAATTACTTTACTTTATTGCTAAACGTGTTAGCCGTAGTAGTAGAAGTAATAGTTGGCGAGCAACTTCATGGAGACACGATGATGGAGATCATGATGATGGAGATCATGGTGTCATGCCGGTGACAAGATGATCATGGAGCCCCAAGATGGAGATCAAAGGAGCTATGTGATATTGGCCATATCATGTCACTATTATTATTTGATTGCATGTGATGTTTATCATGTTTCTGCATCTTGTTTGCTTAGAACGATGGTAGTAAATAAGATGATCCCTCATAATAATTTCAAGAAAGTGTTCCCCCTAACTGTGCACCGTTGCGACAGTTCATTGTTTTGAAGCACCACGTGATGATCGGGTGTTAGATTCTAACGTTCACATACAACGGGTGTAAGACAGATTTACACATGCAAACACTTAGGTTGACTTGACGAGCCTAGCATGTACAGACATGGCCTCGGAACACAGAAGACCGAAAGGTCGAGCATGAGTCGTATAGAAGATACGATCAACATGAAGATGTTCACCGATGTTGACTAGACCGTCTCACGTGATGATCGGACACGGCCTAGTTAACTCGGATCATGTTATACTTAGATTACTGGAGGGATGTCTATCTAAGTGGGAGTTCATTGAATAATTTGATTAGATGAACTTAATTATCATGAACTTAGTCTAAAACTTTTACAATATGTCTTGTAGATCAAATGGCCAACGTAGTCCTCAACTTCAACGCGTTCCTAGAGAAAACCAAGCTGAAAGACGATGGCAGCAACTACACGGACTGGGTCCGGAACCTGAGGATCATCCTCATAGCTGCCAAGAAAGATTATGTCCTACAAGCACCGCTGGGTGACGCACCTGTTCTCCCTGCAGAACAAGACGTTATGAACGCTTGGCAGGCACGTACCGATGACTACTCCCTCGTTCAGTGCGGCATGCTTTATAGCTTAGAGCCGGGGCTCCAAAAGCGTTTTGAGAGACACGGAGCATATGAGATGTTCGAAGAGCTGAAAATGGTTTTCCAAACTCATGCCCGGGTCGAGAGATATCAAGTCTCCGACAAGTTCTTCAGCTGTAAGATGGAGGAAAACAGTTATGTCAGTGAGCACATACTCACTATGTCTGGGTTGCATAATCGCTTGACTCAGCTGGGAGTTAATCTCCCGGATGACGCGGTCATTGTCAGAATCCTTCAGTCGCTTCCACCGAGCTACAAGAGCTTTGTGATGAACTTCAATATGCAGGGGATGGAAAAGACCATTCCTGAAGTATTTGCAATGCTGAAATCAGCTGAGGTAGAAGTCAAAAAGGAACATCAAGTGTTGATGGTGAATAAAACCACTAAGTTCAAGAAGGGCAAGGGTAAGAAAGCTTTCAAGAAGGACGGCAAGGGAGTTGCCACGCCCGGCAAGCAAGCTGCCGGGAAGAAGCCAAAGAATGGACCCAAGCCCGAGACTGAGTGCTTTTATTGCAAGGAAAGTGGTCACTGGAAGCGGAACTGCCCCAAATACTTAGCGGACAAGAAGGCCGGCAAAACGAAAGGTATATGTGATATACATGTAATTGATGTGTACCTTACCAGTACTCGTAGTAGCTCCTGGGTATTTGATACCGGTGCGTTTGCTCACATTTGTAACTCAAAACAGGAGCTGCGGAATAAGCGGAGACTGGCGAAGGACGAGGTGACGATGCGCGTCGGGAATGGTTCCAAGGTCAGTGTGATCGCCGTCGGCACGCTACCTCTACATTTACCTTCGGGATTAGTTTTAAACCTTAATAATTGTTATTTAGTGCCAACTTTGAGCATGAACATTGTATCAGGATCTCGTTTAATTCGAGATGGCTACTCATTTAAATCCGAGAATAATGGTTGTTCTATTTATATGAGAGATATGTTTTATGGTCATGCTCCGATGGTGAATGGTTTATTCTTAATGAATCTCGAGCGTAATGCTACACATGTTCATAGTGTGAGTACCAAAATATGTAAGATTGATAATGATAGTCCCACATACTTGTGGCACTGCCGCCTTGGTCACATAGGTGTCAAACGCATGAAGAAGCTCCATGCTGATGGACTTTTGGAGTCTCTTAATTACGAATCATTTGACACGTGCGAACCATGCCTCATGGGTAAAATGACCAAGACTCCGTTCTCAGAAACAATGGAGCGAGCAACCAACTTATTGGAAATCATACATACTGATGTGTGAGGTCCAATGAGTGTTGAGGCTCGCGGTGGCTATCGTTATGTTCTCACCCTCACTGATGACTTGAGTAGATATGGGTATGTCTACTTAATGAAACACAAGTCTGAGACCTTTGAAAAGTTCAAAGAATTTCAGAGTGAGGTTGAGAATCAACGTGACAGGAAAATCAAGTTCCTGCGATCAGATCGTGGAGGAGAATACTTGAGTCACGAGTTTGGCACACACTTAAGAAAATGTGGAATAGTTTCACAAGTCACGCCGCCTGGAACACCTCAGCGTAATGGTGTGTCCGAACGTCATAATCGCACTCTATTAGATATGGTGCGATCTATGATGTCTCTTGCCGATTTACCGCTATCTTTTTGGGAGTATGCTTTAGAGACTGCCGCATTCACTTTAATAGGGCTCCGTCAAAATCCGTTGAGATGACACCGTATGAATTATGGTTTGGGAAAAAACCTAAGCTGTCGTTTCTAAAAGTTTGGGGATGCGATGCTTATGTCAAGAAACTTCAACCTGAAAAGCTCGAACCCAAGTCGGAGAAATGCGTCTTCATAGGATACCCTAAAGAAACTATTGGGTATACCTTCTACCTCAGATCCGAAGGCAAGATCTTTGTTGCCAAGAATGGATCCTTTATAGAGAAAGAGTTTCTCTCGAAAGAAGTAAGTGGGAGGAAAGTAGAACTTGATGAAGTATTACCTCTTGAACCGGAAAATGGTGCAACTCAAGAAAATGTTCCTGAGGTGCCTGCACCGACTAGAGAGGAAGTTAATGATGATGATCAAGATACTTCTGATCAAGCTCCTACTGAAATTCGTAGGTCCACAAGGACACGTTCCGCGCCACAGTGGTACGGCAACCCTGTCTTGGAAATCATGTTGTTAGACAACGGTGAACCTTCGAACTATGAAGAAGCGATGGCGGGTCCGGATTCCGACAAATGGCTAGAAGCCATGAAATCCGAGATAGGATCCATGTATGAAAACGAAGTATGGACTTTGACTGACTTGCCCGTAGAGCGGCGAGCCATAGAAAATAAATGGATCTTTAAGAAGAAGACTGACGCAGATGGTAATGTGACCATCTATAAAGCTCGGCTTGTCGCTAAGGGTTATCGACAAGTTCAAGGGGTTGACTACGATGAAACTTTCTCACCGGTAGCGAAGCTAAAGTCCGTCCGAATCATGTTAGCAATTGCCGCATTCTATGATTATGAGATATGGCAAATGGACGTCAAAACGGCATTCCTTAATGGTTTCCTTAAGGAAGAGTTGTATATGATGCAGCCGGAAGGTTTTGTCGATTCTAAGAATGCTGACAAGGTGTGCAAGCTCCAACGCTCGATTTATGGGCTGGTGCAAGCATCTCGGAGTTGGAACATTCGCTTTGATGAGATGATCAAAGCATTTGGATTTACGCAGACTTATGGAGAAGCCCGCGTTTACAAAAAAGTGAGTGGGAGCTCTGTAGCATTTCTCATATTATATGTAGATGACATACTTTTGATGGGAAATGATATAGAACTCTTGGACAGCATTAAGGCCTACTTGAATAAGAGTTTTTCAATGAAGGACCTTGGAGAAGCTGCATATATATTAGGCATCAAGATCTATAGAGATAGATCAAGACGCCTCATAGGTCTTTCACAAAGCACATACCTTGATAAGATATTGAAGAAATTCAATATGGATTAGTCTAAGAAGAGGTTCTTGCCTGTGTTACAAGGTGTGAAATTGAGCTCAGCTCAATGTCCGACCACGGTAGAAGATATAGAAGAGATGAGTGTCATCCCCTATGCCTCGGCCATAGGTTCTATTATGTATGCCATGCTGTGTACCAGACCTGATGTAAACCTTGCCGTAAGTTTGGTAGGAAGGTACCAAAGTAATCCCGGCAAGGAACACTGGACAGCGGTCAAGAATATCCTGAAGTACCTGAAAAGGACTAAGGAAATGTTTCTCGTTTATGGAGGTGACGAAGAGCTCGTCGTAAAGGGTTACGTCGACGCTAGCTTCGACACAGATCTGGATGACTCTAAGTCACAAACCGGATACGTGTATATTTTAAATGGTGGGGCAGTAAGCTGGTGCAGTTGCAAGCAGAGCGTCGTGGCGGGATCTACATGTGAAGCGGAGTACATGGCAGCCTCGGAGGCAGCGCATGAAGCAATTTGGGTGAAGGAGTTCATCACCGACCTAGGAGTCATACCCAATGCATCGGGGCCAATCAAACTCTTCTGTGACAACACTAGAGCTATTGCACTTGTCAAGGAGCCCAGGTTTCACAAGAAGACAAGGCACATCAAGCGTCGCTTCAACTCCATTCGTGAAAATGTTCAAGATGGAGACATAGATATTTGTAAAGTACATACGGACCTGAATGTAGCAGATCCGTTGACTAAACCTCTCCCTAGAGCAAAACATGATCAACACCAGAATTCCATGGGTGTTCGATTCATCACAATGTAACTAGATTATTGACTCTAGTGCAAGTGGGGAGACTCTGTTGGAAATATGCCCTAGAGGCAATAATAAAAGGATTATTATTATATTTCCTTGTTCATGATAATTGTCTTTATTCATGCTATAATTGTGTTATCTGGAAATCGTAATACATGTGTGAATAATAGACACCAACATGTCCCTAGTAAGCCTCTAGTTGACTAGCTCGTTGATCAACAGATAGTCATGGTTTTCTGACTACGGACATTGGATGTCATTGATAACGAGATCACATCATTAGGAGAATGATGTGATGGACAAGACCCAATCCTAAACATAGCTGGGTGGCTATAAAGGTTTTCTGACCCAATCCAATGTCAAGTATCTTTTCCTTAGACCATGAGATCGTGTAACTCCCGGATACCGTAGGAGTGCTTTGGGTGTGCCAAACGTCACAACGTAACTGGGTGACTATAAAGGTACATTACAGGTATCTCCGAAAGTGTCTGTTGGGTTGACACGGATCAAGACTGGGATTTGTCACTACTCCGTATGACGGAGAGGTATCACTGGGCCCACTCGGTAATGCATCATCATAATGAGCTCAAAGTGACCAAGTGTCTGGTCACGGGATCATGCATTACGGTACGAGTAAAGTGACTTGCCGGTAACGAGATTGAACGAGGTATTGGGATACCGACGATCAGATCTCGGGCAAGTAACATACCGATTGACAAAGGGAATTGTATACGGGGTTGCTTGAATCCTCGACATTGTGGTTCATCCGATGAGATCATCGAGGAGCATGTGGGAACCAACATGGGTATCCAGATCCCGCTGTTGGTTATTGACCGGAGAGCGATCTCGGTCATGTCTACATGTCTTCCGAACCCGTAGGGTCTACACACTTAAGGTTCGGTGACGCTAGGGTTGTAGGGATATGTATATGCAGTAACCCGAATGTTGTTCGGAGTCCCGATGAGATCCCGGACGTCACGAGGAGTTCCGGAATGGTCCGGAGGTAAAGAATTATATGTAGGTAGTGCTATTTCGGCCATCGGGACAAGTTTCGGGGTCATCGGTATTGTACCGGGACCACCGGAAGGGTCCCGGGGGTCCACCGGGTGGGGCCACCTATCCCGGAGGGCCCCATGGGCTGAAGTGGGAAGGGATCCAGCCCAAAGTGGGCTGGGGCGTCACTTCCCCCTAGGGCCCATGCGCCTAGGGTGGGGGAAACCCTAAAGGAAGAGTCCTAGAAGGGGAAGGCACCTCCTAGGTGCCTTGGGGAGGAGGGATTCCTCCCTTGGCCGCCGTCCCCCTAGGAGATTGCATCTCCTAGGGCCGGCGCCCCCCCTAGGCCCCCTATATATAGTGGGGGGAAGGGAGGACCTCTCACCCTTGCCTTTGGTGCCTCCCTCTCCCTCTCCAACACATCCTCCTCCTCCATAGTGCTTGGCGAAGCCCTGCCGGAGTACTGCAGCTCCACCACCACCACGCCGTCGTGCTGCTGTTGGAGCCATCTTCCTCAACCTCTCCTTCCCCCTTGCTGGATCAAGAAGAAGGAGACGTTACGCTGACCGTACGTGTGTTGAACGCGGAGGTGCCGTCCATTCGGCGCTAGGATCTCCAGTGATTTGGATCACGTCGAGTACGCCTTCCTCATCCCCGTTCTTTGAACGCTTCTGCGCGTGATCTACAAAGGTATGTAGATGCAATCCAATCACTCGTTGCTAGATGAACTCCTAGATGGATCTTGGTGAAACCGTAGGAAATTTTTTGTTTTCTGCAACGTTCCCCAACAAATATAGCCACGGCTCATGCACTCACATTCTGCATCCAGCCATTGAACAAAGAAGCATGCATCATCAGTCTTCACCCTGTACTCCTGTAATGGAAACTGATACGGTAAGACCACAAGTATATCAAAATTACTGCAAAAAGACAAAATTGCTTGACTCTTATCTCATAGGGTTTGTCAAATCTGATTCTCTCAACCCGAATCATGAAATCAACCATCCCGTCCCCAATGAACGAAAAAAATAAGCGATCAATAGTAACGGTCGTCGCCGCAGCGGCGTTGACATGGAGGCCGCAACAGCCGAGGCAATTGGCAAGAATGAGGAGCGCGAGGGTAGCGGCGTCGGCACTGGCCACGGACCTCCAGTTGCTCTTGGCGGTCGCCAGCACATCGACCTTGCATGAATTGCACCGGAAGCACGTAAGATCTGATCGTTGCCCAAGGCCTAGCAGTCCATGCTCGTCGTGTCTAGGGCACACTCGCGTGCATCGCACCGAACTCATGCGTCGTCGTCACCTTAGCGGCCGAGGTCGCCAGCCTCGCGTGCTGGGTTGCATACGCGTGTCTCCCGTCCCTAACTCAAGGTGGAGGCCTAACTTCCACGCAGCTGGCCGCCACGGCGACCCGCGCTCTGAATCCACCCCTCGCCGAAGCCGAAAGACATGGGTGTCGTCGCGGGGAGGAGGATGGGGCCATAGGATCTCCGCAGTCGAGAGCCACGACACGGAGGCCATGTTGCTACCGACAGCCGCCCTGCGGAAATTTGAGGCGCCATCGCCGCGGGTATAGGCGCAGTGGAGACCGTCGTCGCCGCCGCCGCCATCAGCCCGTGGACTACGACCCCTCTCTCTCCACACCATATACCGTGCCACCGTCCCTCGTCCGCGCCACCACATCCCTGCATACCTCCTGTTCGCGCCGGTAGAAGCCGGAGCTCCCGTGCACGGCATGCTCTGTGCTCGTGCGGCCTACCCTCAGGCTCCGGCAGAGAGAAGAGAGGAAGGGAGGATAAGGGCGCGGCGGTAGGTTTTTCGTCGAGACGCTGGCCGGCGCGTGGGTGCTTCAGTGAAGCGTGAGCGAACACTGGTGACCTCCACCTTCGGAGGAGTTGGGGGCCTTTTATATGGAGCTACGGTGGTGAGCGGCCGGGCGGGGGCGATGGGATTGAGATATGCATGAAGAGTTTTCGGGACAAAACACAGAGAAGATAATAACAAAGTGAAAAAAAAACAGCGACCGCCTATACTAATCAGCTGTCCAAAAAACGCTGGAACCAGGAGTACATGTACATAGGCTAGTCATTTCTCACCACTGCGTGCATGCATCCATGCACTTGCTGCCAAATTCACCGGCTGACACCAAGGGGGGGACAGATTGCATGTTTAAGAATCTCATTTGGAAAACATACGGGTAAACAGGATGGCATGGTCCACACGCAAACGCACACGCAAAACACAAACCATGTTAACAAAATTTACACCGAAAGAGTAAAGTCACCACCAAATTGTACCCTGTAGGAGCCCAAATTAATACACGTGGCTGCACTTGATAGCTTCCCAAGTTGCTTTCACCCAAGTGGGTAAACCTGGAGGCAAATTCTTTGCCGGATATAATGTTCTGGGTATGAGCGAGTATATGCACGTATATATGAGTGCCTGCGTTTGTATAGTGTTAAAAAAATAAAATCATATCATAGCGCGTAGGACGTCTACTAGTACTTTACTCGAGCGGTGTCCGGCGAGCCACACCATGCAGGATGCAGCAGGTGCAGGGCCCCAACCAAAGGCGAACGAATCCCTCCTTCCTTCCGTGTGCAGTACTACTACAGGTGCAATGCGCGGAAAGCTACGGCGACGGAGCAGCCGCGTCGTGCCCGCGTCGAGAGAGAGTGCTTCCCTTTCTCTCCCGTCACGCGCACTCACTTTTCCTTAGCCTGCAAGTGCACCTGCACGGGAAACAGAAGAGAATACGAATCCCGACCTGCCGCCGCCGCCACTAACGACGGCCGAGATTCGTCGCGAGGCTGCGCCGCCCCACCCACACGGGCGCCGGTCAGCCGTCAACGTGCGTGCGTGGGGTCCACTTTGGGGAGAGAGGATGGCACACCCAAGGACGTCATGTCCGCTGGGAGCCGACGCGCGGGCCCCACCGCACTAACCTGAACGGCACGACTATTTTTTTTCAATTCAATCCCTCTACTGTGGGGACGGGGCGATGATTCGTGACGCAACCGCCGCCGCCTAGAACACGCGCACCGCCTCCCCTCGATGACACGTGGGACCCGCCGCATCCCGGGGACCACGCGTCATGCATGCTGAGCGGGGAGCCCCCGTCGTCCGCGTGTCGCGAAACCGACTGAGAACGACGCGTTATTCACGAAGGACCTACCACAGACCTTACTCATTCCACTGACATGACGGACCCACGGAGGACATGGCCCGCGCATCAGCCTTAAAGGCTAAGCATGCGCGTGGGGGAACCACCCTCGCAACCCCCTCCTCTCCCTCCCCGCCATATAATACGCGCAGCCCTGTGCCCTCCCAACGATCCCACCACCGAGTCTTCGGATACATCCATCCACAGCCAGATCTGCTCTCCCCTCTCTCTCGATCCACAGAAATCGCAATCGACACCGAGATCGCCAAGACCGTCGACGCCATGGCGCAGAGGGCGCTGGAGCTGACCCTGATATCGGGCAAGGACCTCAAGGACGTGAACCTCTTCTCGGCCATGGAGGTGTACGCGGTCGTCTCCCTCTCCGGCGACCCGCGCTCGCGCCAGCGCGTCGCCACCGACCGCGCCGGCGGCCGCAACCCGACCTGGAACGCGACTGTCCGGTTCACCGTCCCCGCCAACGCCGCGGGGTCCGTCCACGTGCTGCTCCGCGCCGAGCGCGCCCTCGGCGACCGCGACGTCGGCGAGGTCCACATCCCGCTCTCCGAGCTGCTCTCCGGCGCCCCTGAGGGCCCTGTTCCGGTCAAGTTCGTCGCCTACCAGGTCCGCAAGATCGGGTCCGGGAAGCCCCAGGGGGTCCTCAACTTCTCGTATAAGCTCGGCGAGGTGACACAGGGCCAGGCCGCTGGCGCCTACGGTGGTGCGCAGGCCGCGTACGCGCAGCCTCCCCCCGCCGCCGCGTACCCGCCGCAGGGCGCGTATCCTCCGGCCGGCAAGGCCGACGCCTACGGGGCTCCGTCCGCCTATCCACCGCCTGGTAACGCGTACCCGCCTCAGTCCGCGTACCCGCAGGCGACGAAGGCCGACGGGGCAGCAACCGCTGGTGCCTACCCGCCTCCCTCCGGCTACCCACCCGCTGGCAAGACAGGCGAGCCATCCACCGCCTACCCCGCACCCGCCGGCTACCCACCCGCTGGTCCGTCAGGAAAGCCGGCGAAGGCAGGCGAGCCAGTGACGGCCTACCCAGCGGCCGCGGCGGGACCCAGCACCGGCGCTCCCTACGGCGCCCCGCCCCCGCAGTACGGCTACGGGTACCCACCGCAGCAGCCGGCCGGGTACGGCTACCCGCCCCCGCCGCCGCAAGGAGGGTACGGCGGCTACGGCTATCCACCACAGCAGCCCGCCGGGTACGGGTACCAGCAGCAGGCCGTGAAGCCGCCGAAGAAGAGCGGCATGGGGATGGGCCTCGGCGCGGGGCTCCTCGGAGGCGCGCTCGGCGGGCTCCTCATCGGCGACATGATCTCCGACTCCGCCGGCGGGTATGATGCCGGCTACGACGCCGGGTTCGACGACGGCGGTGGCTTCGATTTCTAGATCGTCGGGGAGGATCGGATGTGCAGCAGCACAGTTCTTTTGTACGCTCTTGGTATTTATTCAGTTCTTTCGTCTTCAGATTTTCCGCTCAAAATCGCCGGCGCCTCTGTGCGCTGCTAGTGTGATATGGTAATGTAAATATGAGTTTTAACATGATATGTTCTGTAAATTTCTGTCTCTATTGGGCTCGAATCGCTGATAATTTGGCCGTGTTGTCTTTGTGCTCATTCATTTGATACGTTTGATCAAACTTTGCGTGTTGGAACTAGTAGTGATGTTCTAGTCTTGTGGTTGACGTGTTTGCGTTGGCGCGTGAATGTTGGAAAACTTGGCGTGACGGTGAATGAAGTCTGGTATGTTCTTATTGACTCCTTCATCGACCGGCCGGTGGAATTTTCCGCATCTTGCGAGGAAATTTCTTCTCTGGGTTAGTGGAAGAGTGGGTTAGGGGAAGAAACTTCCGGTTCGAAAAGGTCGTGGAGGGCAGTGTTGAACACTCGGCACTGTATGGTGCGCCTTCCATGCTAATGGCGCCGTTTGGTGCCAACTGCCAACATTGTGCGGGTGCAATCTTATTCGTGCAGACCAGAACTGATCTTGGCAATAATGCCATTAAGAAAATGATCCCAACAAGCTGTAGTACAGTTGCAGTCTTGCAGACCTCAACTGCTGTCCCTGTTCTTTGCAACAATGTAAATAATAGGAGTACTCCCTCCGTTCCTCTATATAGTGCGCCTTGTTTATGGCGTTTATACCAACGCATGTGCTGTCACTTTTATCTAGACTAGAAATGCCCTTTGCTTTTGTCAGACTCTCTTGCATGTGGATATCTTCGTCCAAAAATGTTAATGCGCACTACATTCCGGAATTTCATCCAAAACCTTATACGCACTATAATATGGAACTGAGGGAGTAATAGTAATACCTGAACAGTCTCTCTGTGCTTCGCAATAAATGCCAAAAAGGATCAGGACTGCACAATAGTACTTGCCATTGAGAAAATGATGCGAATAGACAGTCCTAGTAGAGTTTCCGCCAAACAGAAAGAAGACAGTCCTGTTAGAGCATCTCCGTCTGTAGGTGCGCAATTTTGTTGGTAAAAAAATACTCATGTCATCAACCAAATACAAAGTTCAGTAGGTTGTGTCAATGTTGCTAAATAATATTTTTAGGAAAGCTAACATGGTTGCCCTATGTTTTCGTCTTAGGGCTTGTACAACGACCGTTGGTTAATTTACATGCAGCCTTGTTCTTCTTGCTCCGCCGTCATCAACCAAATACAATTAGTTTAGTAGGTTGTGTCAATGTTGCTCAATGATATTTTTTAGGAAAACTAATATGATTGCCCATGTGTTTTCATCTTAGGGCTTTTACAATGACCGTTGGTTAATTTACATGCAGCCTTGTTCTCTTTGTTTCACTGTCATCAACCAAACACAATTAGTTCAGTAGGTTCTGTCAACGTTGCTCAATGATATTTTTAAAGAAAACTAACATGGTTGCCCCTGTGTTTTCATCTTAGGGCTTGTACAATGACCGTTGGTTAATTTACATGCAGCCTTGTTCTTCTTGCTCCGCCGTCATCAACCAAATACTATTAGTTCAGTAGGTTTTGTCAACGTTGCTTCATGATATTTTTAAAGAAAACTAACATGGGGTTGCCCTATCTTTTCATCTTAGGGCTTGTACAATGACCGTTGGTTAATTTACATTCAGTCTTGTTCTTCTTGCTCCGCCGTTTCACCTCCCACTGTTTCCTGCCCTCCCCGCAACCCCTCCACCTTGGCGCGTGCATTTGGCGGCTGATTATAGGCCTTGCATGACCCAAGATTTAGCCCCAATCTTTCACTTCCAATGCTAATTTTTTTAGTAGGAGCTTAAGTATTGATTTCTTTTAGCAGTTCCCATGTTATTTGAGGAAATAGAGAAGTCTTATTCCCTACTTTTCCTTTTGACCTTTGATGTTTCCATTTTCTTTGTCGGCATATGAATCAATTTTATTGTGACATAACCATTAAACTTATACTATAGACTACACAGTAGGGAGTAAACAATCATAGTAGAAAAGAGAGACATATTCATCCTTGAACGTTCTTTTTTTGACCCAAAACTGTAGGGAAACCCCTAATGTGAGTCTTTTTCATTTATAATTAGTAGTGGCAATGTACAATGGTGTAACATAAAGAGCATGTTACAAAGTTAGTAAGGAAAACTAGGGAAATTATAAATGTCTAGCAAAGGTCTCATGCCCTTAGTGGTGGAGACCAAATGTTTTTTTTACACTTGACATCATAAGTTTGGAAGTTGTAGTGTTTTTCCTTTTCTTTTTATTGGAAAGTCCAAGTAGAGAGTCGATGGGATTTCTATTCCACACGTGGGTCACTGGATACCGACCACATGCCCCCGCTGAGCGTTCGTAGTCCGGTCCACTGTTCTTTCTCCCATCGGTTTTGGGAAGGTTTGCTTCTAGAATCTTCCTTCTAGTGAAAATTCCTTTTTTCTGATTTTATAGGTTTCTCCCTTTTATTTTCCTTTATTTTGTAAATATTAAATTTCATTAATATTTTTTGAAAGCCATTCATGAACATTCTTCGAATTTGCGAACATTTTTTTTCTGGATTCAAGAACATTTTTCCATATCCAATTTTTTTTGAATCCATGAACATATTCAATATTTGTGACCATATATTTTAAAATCATGAAGATTTGCTGAAATTCAGGAACGTTTAAACAATTATGATTTTTTTGAAAATTCATTTTTTTCTCTAAATTCAGGAAATAATAAATCTTAAACATTTATGAAGCCAACATTTTTGGAAATTTGAATTTTTTAGCTTGCAATTTTTTAAATTCACAAACATTTTTAAAAATCTGGATTTTTTCCCTGAATTCATGAATGTTTTTTGAAATCCACAAATGTCTAATGCTCTGATATATCTTTTTTGCAATGTATTTTAATAGAAACCATTGGAAATAAAAAATCAAGCCAAAAAAAGGCTGGCCAAACGCTATAGTAGATTTTGCTTCTTTTGTCAATCTCAAGATGATGTGCCGGCTCAGTCTTTCAAAGGTGCTCATAGGGTAGGGTGTGCGTGTAATCATATGGGTGAGTATACGCTCGTGTATATCAGCGACTTCGATTGTGTTGTGTTAAAAAACGGAAATGTTAACGCCCACACGTGTGGGCATTGACCATCTCGACCACACGCATCCATCACCGTCCAGTACTATATGCACGAATCTTGGCACAATCTGGCCGATTTTCTGTGCCACGTAGGACAAGGCGCGTGTGTGGTGTGTGACATAGTTCGCCCGCACGTTGGTTGCCCCCCCCCCCCCGCGGTCAGTGGTTGCCACTCGGGGGCGTGTGGTGGAACTGCTATGCGCCCGCACGCCACGCGCCGACCGTGGTTGACGTCAAACACGTCGCGCACTTCGCCCACCTCCCCCTCACGGTTCCATTTACTCATCCCCACAGTTACTCGCACAACCCACTTCGCATTTCAGACGATTGGAGGAGAAGACGAGGGGAGAAGGCGACGGCGGAGGCGGAAGAGTCGATGGTGTTCGCGACCGTCGGTGGTACTCGCCGGACCGGAGCGCCTACAGATTGAAGGTAATGCTCGCTCCCACTCTCACAATCCTTGCCTGCATTTTCTCCCCTTCCCCCCGTGTTCGATGCTTCGCTCGAGATTTGTAGAGATTTAGGCGATTTGGCGATGCGCCGGTGTTCCCGCCGGCGGCGGAGTCCTGTGCTTGCCATTTTTGGTGGCACTGGGCAGTTTCGTCGCCGCCGCGGTGGCGGTCTCGCCGGTGTGGTTCTGCCTGTCCGGAGACACACACTGGTTGTGCCTTGGGATTGGGCCGTTGTTTTCCGATCTGATAGTTGCGCATTGCTTCGAAGTGGTATTTGCGATCAGTTCGGGGAGAAATTTGGGGATGAATTTCAAGTCATTATAGTTGCCATTGAACCCTAGATCTAGTTAGTTGTTTTTAAAACTGCAGTATGAAGGCAAACGTGGTGGTTTGAGTAACTATCATGACTGTATGGCAACTAATATCCTGAATGACTGTGATAGTTGCCACAAACTTGCTTTCCATGCGGCAACTAATTTCTTGAATGACTGTGATAGTTGCCACAAACATGCTTTTCCACAAACATGTGGCAACTAATTTCCCGAATGACTGTGATAGTTGCCACAAACATGTTTTCCATGTGGCAACTAATTTTTGCTGAATGATTGTGATAGTTGCCACACTGTAGGAATGGTAAAGTGTAGTAAATCGGTAGTCACTGCAGTTTCAGCAACCAATTGCACTGGATGGCAACTAATTTGCACATCAACTGTGTCTATTGCCACTTGGATAGTATATTCTTGTGGCAAATAGACTGTGAACACACTTTGGTTGTTGCCATGTTGTAGACAGGATAATGTCGCGAATTGGCTGCATAACATGGCAACTAATTTACACATCAATTGTGTCAGATGCCATATATATGCTTTCCATGTGGCAAGTATTTGTCTGAACACAGCATGTCTGTTGCCATGTTACAGTCAGTATAATGTGGCAAATTCATTATACGGCAGACGCAATTTTCGTGTTTTGCCATGATGACTTGTGATATCTGAACACACTGGCAATTTCAGGTTGTTCATTAGATGTTTTTCATCGCTTTTTTGAATTCTGTGTTGCATTTTAACATGGCAATTTCAACCTAGCACATTTTTGCCATTGAACACATGGCAAGTCATTGTTGTATGAGGACAGGGTGTGAGCTGCCACATCTTAGGTTTGTGCAGTGGAGGATTTTGTGACTTTCTTTCGTACTATCTTGTGCTAACATGGCAACTTCAACATTTTGTTTTTAAGTGCATTTACGATCTGTACATTTTTTTAAATGTAACAAATGTGCTTAATTGCCACATTTATGTTTTCGACAATCATAGGGGGGGGTGCGTGCGTGTTCATGTGATATTTTGCATTCACTAGTTGACATTTTCACTCGAGCCCATGCGGCAAGGACATTCTGTTAGGTGGCAACTGCTTACTTCCTGCATTTTCATTTCCACCGTGACAATTTGGTCTGTTCTTACCTCAGTAGAATGGCTCGCGGCGATCATCAAAACGGTGATGATGATTTCATGGATCCACCACAGCAGAATCGGGCAACTGGACGGAGAAAAGAGGGCGACGAGGTAACTGTCCACACACCCTCTTCCTCCTGCATATGTTATTGGTTGCCACCTCGAGCTTTGCAGTCGTCTGTCATGAACTAAAATTTCATGACAGTGAAAACATGGCAACAACTGATCATTTGTCTGTTTTTTGCAGAAGAAGAAACGTACTCGCAACAGGGCCTCCCAGGAACGACTGACTTCATTGACTGATAGATTTACCGATGATCAGAATGGAGCTGCTGCTGAGATGGGTATGCAGGCTCTGATGAATGTCCGGTGCACGAATCTAGTCAACCCTGTATGCGACTGGGTTGGTGAGATTTACGACCCCGCCTCTAGGGAATTTGTGATTCCGGGACGTGGAAGACTGCCGTCGAACGAGGAATCCGTGTTCTCCACTTTGGGTGTGCCCCGTGGACAAATCAGAGTCCCGTATGAGGTCAATAACAAGATCGAGGAAGCGTTGTTCCCCTGTTTGTTTCCTGGGTTGGAATCCATGCCGAACACGTCTGTACTGGTAGATTCGCTGCAGGTCATGAACAACCCATGGCGAGGTTTTTAAGATGAAACTACTCATGTACCTCATCTCAGCTGTTTTCGCGTCGACCACTTCTCTTCGCCTAAGCAACAAATGCTTCCCCATCCTGGTGAATGATCTATCTTTACTACATTATTTTCCTTCAATTTTTTTTATCCGATGTCATGTGCAAGCTAGTCACTGCCAGTGTTTTTTTGATGTTTTTTCCATTTGATTTCTGATGCGGCAACTCGTTGTCCTAAAAATTGTGTGGTGCAGGCGAAACTGAAAGATGTGAAGAACATGAATTGGTGTAAGTTCATTGCCAACTTCCTACATGATGCATTCTCAAGCAAGATGTACCATAAGGGTTGTTGACTACATTTAATGGTATTTTTTACCAGTCCTTTCTGTGAACACTCTTTTTAACACCTTTTATTCATGCATGGCAACCTGATCATAACAAGATGGCAACTACCATAATGACAATATGGCAACTGTCATCATGACAATATGGCAACTGCCATCATGACAATATGGCAACTGCCATCACACTATGATGGAAACTAGCACATACAGATGGCAACTTCTTCCTTTTCTCTTTTCATGCACTTCAACTTGATGATCGTAGGAACATATATTATCCTGTTTTTTCGTAAAATACCATGATCGCAAATGATATTTCTTTCTTTTTAAAATTGTTGTACATCAGCTCATGTACGTCGACTGTCTTGATCTGTCCATCGTGGATTTCACTAGGACAAGAGGCCCTCCGCCTACGCACAAGTTTGCTATTTCTGCGTGGACTATCGATGCTGTCAAGGCTGTGCTTGATGCAGACAGGGTAACTGATACCAAATATGGAAAACTGCAGGTTAGTTCTGGTTTCTTTCTCTACACGACATTCTTACAAATTTTTGTGGCATAACATATCGTCATGTGGCAACTGTTTGTGGTTAACAAGAGATGACTACCTTTGTTAGCCATGGCTGTCTGCGTATGGTATCCATGTCTCACTCCACATGGCAACTCTGTCATTCGTGCTGAAACTTATATTTGCGTCTTTTTTTTGTTGTATTTGCAACACATGAACTGCTAGTCAGTGTTCATCATTCTCTCTCTTACATCCTAGCTATTTTTTTGGTTTTTTCCAGCTGATGGCCAAGCATGCTATAGACTATAACATGTTTGGGGGCCTCAAAACTTTGGAAAGTGGATGGACGTGCACTCAGCTCCGTCTTGCCCTACCGAGGTAATCAAAGATATATATCTATGGTTGCCTTGGATTATTTTTGATGTTGTGCAAGTGACTGTAATATGGTTGGTTATTGCTGCTTCTTGTTTCATGCACATGCGAGGGCACATGTTGAGCATCTAATTGGGCAGTTTGTATCCGGAATGACCGGCTTGCTCGGGAAGTTGGTTGAGGGGTGGACGTCCCTTAATGGCTCCGACAGCGACACGGTTGCGAGGTGGTTCACTACATTTGTTCCAGAACGGACACATCGGCCAACTGGTTGCCGTGGCCGGTATGACTACAACAGTTCCCAAGAGCTTGCTGACACACAAGATGAACTAGATGGAGACGCTGGTCTCAGCAAGGATGACGATGATGACATGGAGAACGTGCAACAGGACACCGATGATGATGAACATGTTGAAGTTCGTGCAGGTGGTAAGAAGGGCAAGGATGCACCAGATGTCCCCCCACCAGAGAAAGTCAAAGAACATACGACTGCGAGAGGCGAGAGGGTGTTGCCATCAAAGAGGGGGAGGGCTCCAGAGGATGTTGGGCAGGGTTCTCCTGGCAAGAGGTCTAGACCGATCCCGTAGCTGCTAGGAGGAGGTTCGACTTTAATTTTAGTTTTTTGTTTTGTCTATATTTTTGAAACAGACTGGTCCCTTTTTGCATTTGTTTTTGCTAAGCGCGGCAACGAGTTTGCTTTCTGACAATTGCCACCTTTTTTCCTCCATCTTATACGTGCAGTGAGGCGACAGCTGGTGGACGAGCAATTACGAAGAAACAGGCACCAACGCCAACCCGTGTTTCTGCTTGGTTGAACAAAGGTACCCCCATTGCTGGTGACACCCCTTCCACCAGGTCATCTCCTTGTACGACGACGTCCAACACCAGGGATCCTGTCATGTTGCCAGACCTGAGAAAGCCAGTCAAGAAGTAGGTTTTCCATGTGCTTTCATTGACATAGTGCTATATTTTTGATTTTTCAATGCATCCGTTCAGCTTGCCACATGGGCTTCTGTCATCGTCCCCACATGGCAACTGCTGTTTTTCAAATGATTTCCTTCCTTTTTAACTGCATGGCAACTCCTGCTTGTTTTTACATGGCAACTGCTATCTAGGCCAAATGGCAACTCTTATTGTACCTACATGGCAACTGCCATCTTTCCATTGGCTTGTGTGCTCATCCCATACCTAGTTTTGAAATTGCATTCCTGGCAGATCAGACATTTTTATCATTCTTCAAGTTGGCTAGCATGGCAACTCTTGCTGGATTTGCATGGCAACTGCTAACTATGCCACATGGCAACTCATATTCCCCTTACATGGCAACTACCAACTTTTCCACCTATTTTTCATTTTTTAGATTTATACCATGGCAAATATTTTTTGTTCATTTTTAATACCTTTTTCATGTGCTCTCTTTTTTGCAGGGTGAAGAAGACTACTACACGCGGGGCCAATCATATCATTAGGGACCCACTCGAACGCCTTCACTCAATGTTGTCAACAGGGGGCAACTCAGATGTTCATGAGGCGCCAATCGACAAAACTGCTACTGCACCATCAACTGTTCTCACTAACTCTGACGCAAGTGGCCGACCATCTCCGCCGGTTGCAGATGTGCAGGTTATAACAACAGACATCCGTACATCGGGGAGTGACGAGTCGGTATCTACCAGGACATGTGAAATATTGCCAACTCTTCTGGCAATGAAGGATGCTGCTGTGAGCCATGCCACCCCATCAGCAAGCGTTGAAGTGGATGCTCCCGAGACCAACCTAAGCAAGAAAGTTTCCCTCTCATCTGACACTGATTCCAAGCGCGTGCGTGGTGGCACTCCTGTGTCCACGACAGAAGTGGTTGAGGCGGCAGTTCATAATGATATGCCATCTACAGGTGAGAGTCTTGGCACAACAACTCCAGCTCCTGTTGGTGCAGATACTGCTAAGGCGACTGTTTCACGTGCTGGTCTTCCACCGAGGCGTCATAGCCCCCGCAAGAAATCAACAGACATACCCAACGCACCAGCTGTAGCTAGGAGCAGCAGAGATTAGTCTGGTTATGTTCCTGCGTCCACACTATTCCCGCCACCTGCCAAAAGCAATGTGATGGAGAAACCGGAAGACCGGAGCACAACTGATGCAGGTGTCAAGCCGGGCATGAGTGAGGCAGGTGAACGCCCGGAGCAGACTGTGCCTTTACCCGCAGTGGAAATCCCCAGCTTAAATCTGCGCACTTCCAGGCTCCCAGTCAATGTTGGTGTCCCCTACAGCCCAAACAAGAAGATTGTTAAGGAAGCTGCGGCTGATACCGCTGACAACACGCCCCGCCCTACAAATAAGCCCGATCATTCTGTAGCGGCAGATTCAGATATGTTTGTTGATTTTTCACCCTTGGATTCTGCCCCGCAAGTTGTTCGCGGTCCGACCGGTAGGCATGAGAGGCACCCAATGGCCTTCACCCCACCGAGCTTTAGCCTTGGCATCAGTCAAGATCAACCAGTGGTGCTAGATCCTATGCCAGTTGCCTTTGCTTTCCCGGGAGGCATGCCCGCAATGATGGCACAACCAATGGTCGAGGGCAGGAAGGCTATCAAGTTCGCAGAGCCGATCGTCCAAGGTACATTTCTTATGTGCTTATCATTTTCTTGTATACATCTGTGTAGTTTGACTTTTGTCCCAAGCATTTTTTGGGGTTCTCACTTGTGATGGCAACTGATATGTGATGACATGGCAACTAGATTTGCTGCACCATGTCAGCTACATTTTTTGTTGCCATGCTGCATTTTACATTCGGCAATCACATGGCAACTGAAGTTGATTCAACATGGCAACTGTAGTTGTTGTCACATGGCAACTGGATTTGCTGCACCATGTCACCTGTATTTTTGTTTCCATGCTGCATTTTCCATTCGACAAGCACATGGCAACTGGAGTTGACACAACATGGCAACTGTAGTTGCTGTCACATGGCAACTACAGTGCACTACACATGGCAACTGGATTTGCCTCCACATGGCAACTCCCTACTTTTTGTACCTACATTTCACATCATGCACCCTATCTTTTCACATTCCATTTGTTTTGTTTCCTAGGTATCCTAACCCACTTTTTTGATCCTTGCAGGCACCCCTGAGGAGATTCCACCGTCACTTGATGAACCTTACCGCATGATCAAGGAGGCAGCATTGCAGAGGAGGTCCTCACGACGTCAGGGGCAATCAAGTTCCAATGTGCCTGCAGATACGGTATCTGAGGATACCATTAGGAGTGCCACCCCTGGTTCTGTGAGGCAGCAGAGGGTAGTTCACCCACCTCCCGCGGAAGACTACGAGCCCGAAGTCAGGGCCACAAAGGAACAGACCCAGCTGTACGATATTGTCAAGCGATTCGGAAATGCGAGGGCCAGCAGCAAGCACATGAAGGAGCTGAAAGCGTAATGACCACATTTTTCTTTGCTCTTTCTACCATTCATATTTTTTCTACTTTCTATATATGATCCACTTACGTTTTAGTTCTTCCTTTTTTACTTAGTAGACATGATTCTTTCATGTTATATCATTTTCATACAGCTCATGTTTGGACAGAACCAAGGTCATTCAATGCGAAGCGACGTACGTCGACCTGGGTGATCTTGCCGAGTCCGTGAGGCCAAACGGTAAAATGTCGACGAATGTAGTTGCATGCGGGATTGACTACATCAACAAGCATATGGATATGTCTCCCGACAAAACAATCATGCATTACAGTGTGACCTGCAAAATATGGGATGGTGACTTCCACCAAAAAATCATGAGGAAGCATTTTGCTCAACACGGTCAATTTAAGCTCACACTGAAGAAATATGTGAGTACTCCTTCCCTGTTTGCACTTTTTTTTCACATGATATGGTTTTTTGCCATTATCTGCACTCTGTTTATGTGGCAGATGTTTCATGCGGCATCAGCTGCCGTGCAAACTGACTTTTTGATTTTTGCATCCTATGCAAACTATGTGGCAACTTCAAAGTAAAATACACGGCAAATTTTGTTCATACATGGACGACAACTTTCTTTCAACTACCCACTATAACTAAACATTCTACATGATTCTACTTTTTTTTGTCCCTCTATTGTTCTTCTTGTGAACTCTGCTTCTCATTTCCTTCAGTTTTACATGCAGGTCCTGTTCCCCATGTTCCAGGAGCTTGCACCACACGACCCACACGACAAGTGTGGTCACCACTACGCGATCTGTCTTGACCTGAAGAACCAACGCTTTGAGGTGCTTGATTCAATGCGTTCGGCAGCCGATGCAGACCTTACTTCGCATGCTAAATTCTTCATCAACAAAGTCAAAGAGACATGGAACCGTCACTACGAAAACTCAAAGGTCCAGATCAGACATTTCCCGATTGAGTACGTGGCGACTACGAATCAAGGGAACATGTAATTTCCTACCCCCCCTTCATGTGCCATTTACATCAATCCCACCCCTCTTTGTTGTTACATCTGAATTGAAGTTTATCATTGCTATGTCTGTCCTTTTTGCGAGTTCACCTAACTCTTTTTCTTGTGCAGGACGGACTGTGGCTTTCAGACGTTGAAATACCTTGCAAAGTGGGAAGGTAGACTTGTTCCCGCTGTCACAGCTGCAACGGTCGTTGAGCTCCGGAAATTTTACACATGGAACTGGTTAACGAATGAAGATTTCAACAAGCGGTCCGGAGCATGCGAGTTCGTGGAACATGGGGATCACGTGGCGTTACAAACCGGATGCATACCTTACATTCTGTTGCCGAGGAATGTAAGGTACTACCTTTTGTTCTTCTCAAAAACTATGTCCGTGTGCTATGCTATGACTGCAACCCCGAGTAGCCTAGTACGCAGTGGTGGTTCGTGAGTGCCATTTGAATATTTTCTGTAATATTTTGTGTGGATGTGAACCTATTTCAGGCGTGATAGTAGATACGTTTTATGTTTATCATTATTATTGTGGTTTCATCGTTTGCACCACCAGGTTGCTGCTTCGAATGCGTGCACTATGTTCTAAAACATGGCAACTGTAGTTCATCAGACATGGTTATTAAAAGTCATCGTCATTTTTCATTTGGCTGTTTTGCTTCTTCTTTTTCATTGCTAACTGCACCGGCTACCATGGTAGTTTTGATCATGTAGCCGTAACCTTTTCTGCGGTTGATGCACGTTACGCTTTTTCAACTTTGTTTCCCATAGATTGCACACAACACAACATGTGTGACTAAAGCGTGTTGAATTATCATGAAAATATACACGATGTAGAGTCATTACAAATAACATGGCATTTTTCAGTACAGCTAACATGGCAGATTCAGTACAAAGAACACGACAGATTCAGCATAAACAAGATGGCAGATCCAGTATACTTGACATGGCGGATTGAGTATAATTAACATGGCAGACCCAGTATATTTACCATGATAGATTCAGTATAAAATATCATGACATATTTAGTACAAAATAGCATGGCAGATTAAACACATATAACATGGCAGATCAAGTACACACAACATGGCAACTGCAGTTACCCATTCAATGCATTTTCCTGCAACTTCTGATGCCCCTCAAGCGTTAGTCTCCCATTTCTAGAAAAAATTCACAACATCTAGGTTACAAAACAAAATGTCCCCAAGGACCATGTCACAGCGCCCCAATTTTTCTTACGGATTGCCCGTCCCTTTCTTCGTTTTCTTGTGTTTTGCTTGAATCTCCAATCCGATTTGTACCTTATCTCTTTTGGACGCCCCTTTGTGATGGAACGGGGCGGGTTCCTGACCTGGGTTTGTGTGCTTGCTGTTCCAGATCCTATCTCCGAGTTTTCAGATGATGGCCCCGTGGACGAAGGCACACTTGATGTGCGGGGGAACCTGTGTAAGTCTTCCTCAGCTTTCCTCTTCTTGATCTCATCAAGCTCTCTTTTCAGGGCCTTCCTGTGTTTTTCTGTGACTCTCGCTGTCTCATCACTCTTGCACGCTTCATGAATTAGCTCAGCATAGTTCTTTGTCATCACAACGTGCCTCACGGCTTCCATGGTTGACTCAGGTCTCTCGTCATGCACAGCCAGAACTGCGTTTGTTGTCTGCGGCGCCAACGCGTCGTCAGCGTCCCAAGTCCATCGCCGCCTTATGAAATGGCGGGGCATCCGTGTCACATCGTTCATGTCCATTACTTTTAGTATGTGACAGCACACAATGCCGTCCCGTTCAAACTTGCAGCATTGGCAGTAGTATTCGCCTTGGCCGATCGAGGCTTTCATGAAGTAGTTCCTTCCTTTGTCCGGGTCTTCAGGTTCTGAATCTGACATGCCCAAAATAGAACACACCTTGAACGTATGTTCGTCTACCTGGAAAGCCGTGAACATGCTGACACGCTTTATTTCTTCCTGGAATCTGCAAGTTTTGTGTGTTTTTTGTTAAACTACCGTGCGCTCTTTTTTTGTAGCACCTTATGTTGTCATGGAAATAGAAATACATTTTGTTTGAACATGGCAAATATAGTACATTGAACATGGAAAATATAGTACCTTGAACATGGCAAATATAGTACATAAGACATGGCAACTGTAGTACATTAGACATGGCAACTGTAGTACATTAAACATGGCAACTGCAGTACATTAAACATGGCAACTGCATAACATTTTCAACTGGCCATCGTCATTTCCACACCAACATTCCCAATGGAAGCATATTGCATAAAACATGGCAACTGCATTTTATTAAACATGGCAACTACAGTTGAGTAAACATGACAATTGCATTTCAGCAAACATGGCAGTTGCATTTTAGTAAACATGGCAACTGCATTTCAGTAGATATGGCAACAACATAACATTTTTCAGTTGACATTGGCATTTGCATACCAACATGCTCAATGGAAGTACAGTGCATTAAACATGGCAACTGCATTTTATTGAACATGAAAACTGCATCCGGGTAAGCATGGCAAACAGAATTTCCATTGAACATGGCAACTGCAGCTGAGTAAGCATGACAAACAGTATTTCATTAAACATGGCAACCACATATCATGGCAACCGCATTGCATTCTATATGGCACCTACTGCCTTCGTGCTTTGCGCAAATAAGACTGTAATGCAACTGACTTACTTGTTAAAGATCTTGTTGGTGTATATCTTGCTCATTTGCCTCTCCATCGGTAAATACGTTAGCAGTTTTGGCTGCTTTAGCGCGGTGTTCGCTTCTTGCTGTAGCTCAGATCCCAGTATTTTTTTTGCAAAGTTGTGTACTGCTTGGCAAACTGCAGCAATGAGTTGCCAGGGCTCACGTACCGCTTCAAAACAGCATTGAACCCCTCGCTGCACTACGTAGTCTGCAGAAACGGGAAGAAGCACTGCATGAAGTAGGCCAACACCCAGTACATTTGCTTCTCCCATAGGCTAGCAAGAGTCTCGTTGTCTGGGACTTGATATGTTTAAATCATGGCCATCCAGCTCCTTTAAAACTCCTCCACCGTCAAGCTGTGGTCCACGCACAGCTCGAATGCCTCGTGCAGCTCTAGACGGTCAGCAAAGAACGGTCCTAGCGTCTCCTCAGCCTTCTTTATAATGTGCCACCTGTAGTGCCTGTGCACTGCCAACGGAAAGGCCTCCTCTATGCTTGCACGCATGCTAAAATCCTGGTCTGTTATTATGTTCATCGGAGCAAGTCCATCCATGCACTCCAAGAAGGTCTTGAACATCCAAACGTACCCATCCGTGTCTTCGTTCCGAACGAGCCCGCATCCGAACTGCAACTACTGATTGTGGTTATTTATTCCTATGAATGGAGGGCATGGCATCTTGTACATATTAGTGAGATACGTCGCGTCTAATGAAATGCAATCTCGGAAATGTTTGTAGGCTCTCCTTGCAGCACCATCCACCCAATACATGTTCCTGACACGGTCCTCATCGTCCAACCTTATCCTGTAGAAGAAATCTGGATCTTCCTTCGCTTTCTCATCGAAGTAGGATTGTGGCCTCTATGTCAGCCAACTTGCTCTCTCTACGGTACTGTAACACCCCGTATGTAACATGCCATATTTGTATTCCAACTCTTGCCATTTTCGGCACTAAGTTATTTTATTTCCACATTGTCGGGTTTTTGTCTCCGTGTGCTTTTGTCTTTGTCATGCATCTCATATCACATCATCATGTGCATTTCATTTGCATACATGTTCGTCTCATGCATCCGAGCATTTTCCCCGTTGTCCGTTTTGCATTCCGGCACTCCTATGTCCTCCGGTGTCCCTTTCTACCTCTTTTTCGTGTGTGGGTATTAAACGTTCTCGGATTGGACCAAGACTTGCCATGCGGCCTTGGTTTACTACCGGTAGACCGCCTGTCAAGTTTCGTACCATTTGGACTTCGTTTGATACTCCAACGGTTAACCGAGGGACCAAAAAGGCCTCATGTGTGTTGCAGCCCAACACCCTTCCAAAGTGGCCCAAAACCCATCTAAACCTCCTCCATCACCTAGGCCGTTCGATCACGATCGCATGGCCGAAAACCATGCTCAATTTGGAGCCTCCTAGCTCCACCTACCTCTATATATAGATCTCTCCCCGAAAATCCCGGGTCTCCTCTCCCCCTAACCCTAAAATTTCCCCCGCAGCGCGCCGGACAACGTCCGCCCGTGCCGGACGAGACGACCGCGGCCAACCGTCTGCCGCCACATGGCAACCGCCAGTCGCCTCCCGCCGCGGACCGCCGCAGCCCGCGCGGGGCCCTCCCCGGCCCAAGCCGCCGCCGACCGACGCCCGCGCTCGCGCCGCTTCTCCTCTCGCGCCAGCGCCAGGCTCCGCCGCCTCCGCCGCGACCCTGCCGCTCCGGCCGCCGCCACCATCGCCGGACTCCGCTGCCTCGCTCCGACCTCGCCGTCCCTCGACCCCGCGGACGCCGCGCCGTGCCCGGAGTCCCCTACCTCGGCACCGTGCTGTCCCGGCCCGGATCCGGTCGGATCCGGCCCTCTCCGGCGCCCCTTCGCCCTCCCCTCGCCAGAACGAGCTCGCCGCCTCGCCGGAGACCTCGGGTTCCGCCACCGCTACAGTGCCGATCTGGATCTAGAGTTTTGGATCTCGGTTGACTTTTTCGCCCCTAACCCTAATATTTTTGCTATCTTCATCATGTCATAACTTCGTCACCGTTGCTCCGTTTCGTGCGTGTAGCATATCGAAATGTTCGTCTCGACGAGTACTCCATTTCATCTCATTGCATCATGTTCATTAGATCTCATCTTGATGCCCAAAATGCTGTTGTAAGAGGGCTATGTGATGTTAGTTTCAGATCCTTATCACCAATTGGACATTTGTCATTTTTGCCATGATTAATGTGTGCATGCTATGATCTTGAGCTCTACATGTGATTTGAAGTATGCCATGCCATCTTTACAGGGGTGTATGCCATGTATTTTTGTGATCTCTGTGGTGACTAGCACAAGCATGCAAAGTAGCTTACTTAATGTTGCTGATTTCAGGGACTTGGGAATATTCTAAGTCATTGCCCTGTTTATATTTTTATGCTATATGTTCATGTTGCTACCAAGTGATCCGTGCCTCTTTCGAGCATGATCAGTAAGGATGTTTTGTAGATATTGTGGTGCTCTATCCATCTGTGTCCTTGTTTGCATTTATGGAGCACCCTAGCTTGAGTCAATCGAGCTCTACTTTTGCTATAAAATGTTCATGGCAGATTGTTAACATGTTTAGCAATTTTGCCGAGCTTGTTGTTGTTGATCCATGCATGCTATGTTGTTGTTCTTGCCATGTTTAGCTTCTACATCATGTCTACTTGATGAGTGTATGCTTAGTTTGTCATGCAATGCCTTGTGGTGAGTGCATCGAGCTCGTAAACATGCCCACTTGATATCTGTTTTGCCATGTTCCAGTTTTTCACTAAGTCTGAATCTGTTAACACGATAATTGCTAGGTTCACATGGTTGCCATTGTATTTTCTGATTCCTTTTGGCTTATGGTCAGTAAGGCACTTTTGTTGTATCTTTTGAGTAGCTTCATGACATGCCTTGCTTTGCCATGATATGTTCCTGTAGCATGTAGTTATCGTGCTCTAAACATTGCTTCCTGATGTTAAATTCCTGACATGCTGTTATTTTCACTAAGTCTGTAACCTGTAATCTTTTGCACTTTTGGCATGCTTGTTTGAACCTTCTATTGAGTGAATTAGTCGTAGATCAGTGTTCATCTTTTGTCAAGCATCTTGAGTGGACCCCTGCCATGTATTTTGTTGCTATGTTTGGGTGCAGTAGCGGGTTGTTCTTGATGCATTTAGGTGGCCTCGTGCTGTTAATCGCAGATCGGTGCCATATTTGTTTTGCTTGTCATTTCCAATTCGTGCACCCGATTCCGGTGATCTTTATATCGATTTCGACCGAAATGAACTCACCTTTCCAGCGGCACTCTTGGTTTTCCAAGTTGAGGCCAGGTTCAATCATTCCTTTCCAATTCATGCATATGCATCGCATATCGCATCCCGCATATCATGACTTGTTTTGCATCATGTTGTTTGTGCATTGCACGTGGTTGATTGTGTCTCCCTTTTCTTGTTGTTCTTGCTTGGGTAGAGCCGAGAGATGAGTACGTGATCGAGGAGCCTGTTGAGTACGCTTACGAGGATCAAGCTAATGTCAGCTCGGAGAACTTTGCAGGCAAGATGACCATACCCTCGAAATCACTTCTATCTTTGCCTGCTAGATGCTCGCTCTTTTGCTATGCCTATGCTACGATACCTACCACTTACTTATCATGCCTCCCATATTGCCATGTCAAACCTCTAACCCACCTTGTCCTACCAAACCGTTGTTTGGCTATGTTACCGCTTTGCTCAGCCCCTCTTATAGCGTTGCTAGTTGCAGGTGAAGATTGGAGTTTGTTCCTTGTTGGAACATGTTTATTGTTGGGATATCATTAATATATCTTGTTTATCTTAATGCACCTATATACTTGGTCAAGGGTGGAAGGCTCGGCCTTATGCCTGGTGTTTTGTTCCACTCTTGTCGCCCTAGTTTCCGTCATACCGGTGTTATGTTCCTTGATTTTGCGTTCCTTACACGGTTGGGTTATAATGGGAACCCCTTGACAGTTCGCCTTGAATAAAACTCCTCCAGCAATGCCCAACATTGGTTTTACCATTCACCACCTAGCCTCTTTTTCCCTTGGGTTTCCGGAGCCCAAGGGTCATCTTTATTTAAACCCCCGGGCCAATGCTCCTCTGAGTGTTGGTCCAAACTAGAGCCCCTTGCAGCGCCACCTCGGGGAAACTCGAGGGCTGGTTTTAGTTGTACGGATTGCTTATTCGGTGTGCCCCGAGAACGAGATATGTGCAGCTCCTATCGGGATTTGTCGGCACATTCAGGTGGTGTTGCTGGACTTGTTTTGCCATTGTCGAGATGTCTTGTAACCGGGATTCCGAGTCTGATCGGAGTGTCTTGGGAGAAGGAATATCCTTCGTTGACCGCGAGAGCTTGTGATGGGCTAAGTTGGGACACCCCTGCAGGGATTTGATGTTTCGAAAGCCATGCCCGCGGTTATGGGCAGATGGGAATTTATTAATGTCCGGTTGTAGAAAACCTTAAATTAAACTTAACTAAAATGAACCAACAGAGTGAGTGGCCGTGATGGTCTCTTTTCGGCGGAGTCCGAGATGAGAACACGGTCTCAAGTTATGTTTGATCGTAGGTTGTTCTAGGATCACTTCTTGATCATAGTTCATCGACCGTGCTTTTGCCTTCTCTTCTCGCTCTTATTTGCATATGTTAGCCACCATATATGCTAGTCGCTTGCTGCAGCTCCACCTCATACCTTTCCCTACCTATAAGCTTAAATATTTTTGATCGCGAGGATGTGAGATTGCTGAGTCGCCGTGACTCACAGATTACTTCCAAAACCAGATGCAGGGACTGATGATACCGCTCCAGGTGATTCGACTGAGCTCAAGTGGGAGTTCGATGAGGACTCAGGATGATACTACGTGTCTTTTCCAGATGATCAGTAGTGGTGCCCAGTTGGGGCGATCGGGGACTTTGTTGCATTGGGGTTTATCTTTATTTTGGTTCCGCAGTCGGACCTTGAGTGTATCTGGATGAATGTAATGACTTATTTATGCATTGCGTGACGTGGCGATTGTAAGCCAACTATGTTCTCTTTCCCTTATATATTACATGGGTTGTTGTGAAGATGACCTCACTTGCAACATTGCTTTCAATGCGGTTATGCCTCTAAGTCGTGCTTCGACACGTGGGAGATATAGCCGCATCGAGGTCATTACAAGTTGGTAATCAGAGCCTTCCTCGACCTTAGGAGCCCCCTGCTTGATCGAATTGTTGGCGTTGTTGAGTCTAGAAAAATGTTTTGAGTCATTTAGGATTTATATATATCGGAGAGTAGGATTCTTTTTACTCCTCATTCCCTTCGTCGCTCTGGTGAGGCATCCTGACGTAGAGTTTTGACTCTTCTCTTCTCAAATTTCACTAATTTTTTTTTTAGGATCACGCGGGTATCTTGGAATCGTTCCGATGGTTTTGTGACGAGAACATTGTTCTTGGTGCCTCCTGACATTTAGGGGTAGTGGCAGTGTCCCGGGGAGTTGAGCTCCGAGGTGTTGTCGTCACAATTTTATCGTTGCAATTCTGGAATACCTGAGTTTCGCCGACATCGAAAATCTCTTTTATGCAGTTGTTGGTGAGATAACCTCGACGCCACCCAGTACTGGGAGGGAGTTCGGGAGTATTGCCATAACTTGTATAACGGATGCTTTTCGAAGGTTGAGGTAAATGATTTCCGAAGGTTTCTTGGTTATGTGTTGAAGGATGGATACAACTGGATGTAGGATTTGCCAGCTTTGGGTGAGATATTATGCTTCCCCTGTATCCCCAACACCTGATTGCATAACCGGGAAAGATTCGGGAGTTTCATAGGCGGGAATTCTTGTAGCTCTAGAATTTCTTCCGCAAATATTTGGTTTGTGATTGGGTAATCCTCACCAAGTATTTGTTCTTGTTCGTACCTTGTTGTTTTATTCTTCTACCTCTATCTAAGTGGCTTCTCAATTTATGGAAATGTGACCATTTCAATTGGAATTTCATTCGTTCATTTTGTTCGGATGTTAAGACTATATGTTGCAATTTTGATCCATTTGATTCAGCTTGAATATTTGTCTGTCAAGATGCTATCGGATGTCACCCTCTCCAGGATGGCTCCTCCAACGCATATGACTCCGAATCCTGATCCGCCACCACCACCTCCACCTCCGGAGGCATGGCAAGCTGTGATGGCCGCTACCAATGCAAACATGCAGCTGATCATGCAACTCTTGCAAGAGCTCAACCAAGGCCATGGCAACAATCAGAATCAGTTTTCTACACTCAACCAGTTCCTCGCTAACCAGCCAAACACCTTCAGCAACTGTGTCGAGGCAACAGACGCTGATGATTGGCTCGTGGATATCTGCAAGCATTTCGAGTCCAGCAACGTCAGGCCTGAGGACTTTGTCAAGTTCGCATCGTTCCAACTCAAAGACCAAGCTGCAGAGTGGTATCAACAGTACAAATATTCCAGAGGAGGCCGTGTGATTACCTGGGATGAATTCCGTCAAGACTTCAAAGCTCACCATATTCCTCAGAGTGTTGTTGAGAGCAAGCGTGAGGAATTCCGCAACCTGAAGCAAAGCAGCTTGTCTGTTTACCAGTATAACATCATGTTCCAGAAGCTTGCTTGTTTCGCCAAGCAGGACGTCCCCGACGAGAAGATCATGATTTATCAGTTCAGAGGTGGCCTCAGAGAAGATCTCCAACTAGCTCTCGTGCTTTTTGAGCCTCAGAAGTACGACGAGTTTTACAACATGGCACTGAAACAAGAGGCTGCTCAACTCAAGTGCGATGCTTCCAAGAAGCGAGTCAGAGATGCAGCTCCTTCTTCCTCAACTCAAGTGGCAACTAAGCAGCAAAAGTATTGGTTGCCTCCTCCTCCTCCGTTCCGCCAGCCTTATCAACAGAAGAGCAAAGGTGGCAATGGATCTTCCCACCCACCCAACCCAGGCTTTCAGAACAAGACTTCGTCTCATGCTCCAAGATCAAGTGCTCCGTATCACCGTCCACTCTCGGAGGTCACGTGCAACAAGTGTCAACAAAAGGGTCACTATGCCAACAAATGCTTCAATCAGAGGCGTCTTCCTCCTCCTCCTCCTGTGAGATCTACTAGCACCGCAGTGGTCAAGCATAATCCCAAGCACGCCAAGGTCAACATGATGAACGCAGTTCAGGCAGAGGACTCGTCAGATGTGATTATGGATAACCTTCCTGTTAACGATATTCCTGCAAAAGTTCTTTTTGACACTGGTGCATCGCATTGTTTCATCTCAAGACCTTTTGCATCTAAGCATGAATTGGTTACTCAAGTTTTGCCGAAACCTTTGGCTATTGTTTCTCCGGCCCGTGAAATGACTTCTCGAGTTTTCGTTCCGGATGTTTCTATCACGTTGGGCGACTATAAGTTCTTGTCTTCTCCTAATGTCCTTGGTGACTCGGATATCGATCTTGTTCTTGGAATGGACTGGCATTCTAAGCACAAGGCTCAGCTTGATTGTGCTGCCAAGCAGATTCAATTGACACATTCGTTTGAGGATGTTATCGTCTTTGCCGCTTGGGATGATACCATTCGACTGTTTTCTCTCAATGAGAAGGGCGAGCTGGATGCCATATCTCAGATCCCAGTCGTTTGCGAATATCAAGACGTCTTTCCAGAAGAGCTTCCAGGAATGCCTCCGCACCGGCCAGTTGAATTCATCATCGATCTCGAACCTGGCATGGAACCTGTTTGTAAACGTCCTTACAAGCTTGGACCTGAAGAGTTGAAGGAGATGAAGAAGCTACTCGATATTCAAGAGCGTATGGGTCTCATCCGACCAAGTTCTTATCCATGGGGTTGTGGTGTTCTTTTCGTCAAGAAGAAGGATGGAACAGACCGACTTTGTGTCGACTACCGTCCATTGAACAAGAAGACCATAAAGAACAAGTACCCACTTCCCAATATCAATGAGCTTTTCGAACAACTCAAAGGTGCTCAAGTATTCTCCAAGCTTGATCTCCGTATGGGCTATCATCAGATTCGCATTCGTAAAGAAGATATCCCCAAGACAGCGTTCAGAACAAGCTATGGTTCATATGAATACACTGTCATGCCTTTCGGCCTCGTCAACGTTCCTCCAACATTCTCTCGCATGATGAACTTCATATTCAATGCCTACACAAATGACTTCGTCTTGGTCTGCCTCGATGCCATTTTGGTCTTTTCCAAGAACAAGGAGGATCATGCCAAGCACTTGCGTTTGGTGCTGGATAAACTCAGAGAACATCAGTTCTATGTGAAGTTTTCAAAGTGCGAGTTTTGGCTCGATGAGGTTCTCTACCTTGGGCATATCATCTCCGCCAAGGGCATAACTATTAATCCTGAGAAGGTGTCTGCAATTGTGAATTGGGAACCACCTCAGAATGTGAAGCAACTCCGCAGCTTCCTTGAGCTCGCAAGCTATTGTCGAAGGTTCGTTGAGAACTTCTCAAAGATCATGAAGCCTCTTTCCAACCTTCTCCAGAAGCATGTGAAGTATGTCTGGTCGCGTGAATGTGACATTGCTTTCAACACCTTGAAAGAGAAGTTAGTCACTGCTCCAGTTTTGACTCCGCCTGATGGATCCAAACCGTTTGAGGTCTTCTGTGATGCTTCCCTTCAAGGTCTTGGTGCAGTGTTGATGCAAGAGAAGAAAGTTGTGGCCTATACCTCTCGCTAGTTGAAGCCCAACGAAAAGAACTACCCCACTCATGACCTCGAGTTGGCGGCAGTTGTCCATGCTCTTTTAACACGGAGACATATCTTATTGGGAAGAAAAGTGGACATCTTCACTCATCATAAGAGCCTCAAGTACATCTTCACTCAGCCAAACCTCAACCTCAGGCAGACTCGTTGGGTCGAGATGATTCAAGAGTATAACCCGAGTATCGAATATACTCCAGGCAAGGCCAATGTAATTGCTGACGCATTGAGCAGGAAGGCTTACTGCAACAGTCTGATTATCAAGCCTTACCAACCAGAGCTTTGTGAAGCTTTCCGCAAACTCAATCTGCAAGTTGTTCCTCAAGGATTTCTGGCCAACCTCCAAGTCTCTCCTACTTTGGAAGATCAGATTCGCGAGGCTCAACTTCTTGATGCTATGGTGAAGAAGGTGAAGATTGGGATTGCCAAGAGTCAACCCAAGTACAAGTGCTATCGTCTTGATGACAAGGATACTCTATTCTTCGAGGATCGCATTGTCGTGCCTAAAGGTGACCTTCGTAAAGTCATTATGAACGAGGCTCACAATTCACTCCTCTCTATTCACCCTGGAAGTACAAAGATGTACCAGGACCTCAAGCAGTCGTTTTGGTGGACTCGAATGAAGTGCGAGATTGCACAGTTCGTGAATGAATGTGATGTCTGCAGAAGAGTGAAAGCAGAACACCAACGACCAGCTGGTCTCCTCCAGCCTCTTTCCATTCCAGAATGGAAGTTTGACCATATTGAGATGGACTTCGTGACTGGATTTCCCAAGTCCAAGCGTGGCAATGATGCTATCTTCGTTGTCATCGACAAGCTCACTAAAGTGGCTCATTTTCTTCCTATCAAAAAATCTATCACAGCAGCTCAGTTGGAAGAGCTATATACCTCCAGGATTGTCTCTCTGCATGGCATTCCATAGTTGATATCTTCAGATCATGGCTGCATCTTCACCTCCAAGTTCTGGGATTCTTTTCAGAGGGCTATGGGCACCAACATTCGCTTCAGCACAGCCTTTGATCCTCAAACTAGTGGCCAAGTCGAGCGAGTAAATCAAATTCTGGAAGATATGCTCAGGGCTTGTGTCATCTCTTTCTGTATGAAGTGGGAAGATTCTCTTCCATATGTCGAGTTCTCCTACAACAACAACTTCCAAGCGAGTTCGGGCAAGGCCCCATTCGAGATTCTCTATGGCAGGAAGTGTCGTACTCCGCTTAACTGGTCAGAGACTGGTGAGCGCAAACTCCTTGGCAATGACTTGATCACAGAGGCTGAAGAAATGTGCAAAGTCATTCGTGATAATCTCAAAGCCGCGCAATCGCGCCAGAAGAGTTACTATGATAGCAAGCATTGTGACTTGGCTTTCGAGATCGGAGACCATGTGTACCTCCTCGTCTCTCCAATGAAAGGTACTCGTCGCTTCGGTATCAAAGGGAAGCTTGCCCCTAGATACGTGGGTCCTTTCAAGATCATCAGCAAAAGAGGCGATCTCGCCTATCAACTTGAACTTCCATCCAACTTTGCAAACGTGCACGACGTGTTTCATGTCTCTCAACTCCGCAAGTGTTTCAAGATTCCTGACCGCACCGTCAACTTTGAAGACATTGATCTCCAAGAAGACCTGTCTTATCGTGAGCACCCCGTTGCTATTCTTGAAGAAACTGAGCGCAAGACTCGCAACAAGTCTATCAAATTCCTCAAAGTCAAGTGGTTACATCATTCCGACCGTGAAGCCACCTGGGAACGCGAGGATCACCCCCGTTCTGAGTACCCGGAGTTTTTCCAGTCCTAGATCTCGGGACGAGATCCTTTCATAGTGGTGGAGTGTTGTAACACCCCGTATGTAACATGCCATATTTGTATTCCAACTCTTGCCATTTTCGGCCCTAAGTTATTTCATTTCCTCGTTGTCGGGTTTTTGTCTCCGTGTGCTTTTGTCTTTGTCATGCATCTCATATCATATCATCATGTGCATTGCATTTGCATACATGTTCGTCTCATGCATCCGAACATTTCCCCCGTTGTCCGTTTTGCATTCCGGCGCTCCTATGTCCTCCGGTGTCCCTTTCTACCTCTTTTTCGTGTGGGTATTAAACGTTCTCGGATTGGACCGAGATTTGCCATGCGGTCTTGGTTTACTACCGGTAGACCGCCTGTCAAGTTTCGTACCATTTGGACTTTGTTTGATACTCCAACGGTTAACCGAGGGACCGAAAAGGCCTCGTGTGTGTTGCATCCCAACACCCTTCCATAGTGGCCCAAAACCCATCTAAACCTCCTCCATCACCTAGGCTGTTCGATCACGATCGCGTGGCTGAAAACCGTGCTCAATTTGGAGCCTCCTAGATCCTCCTACCTCTCTATATAGATCTCTCCCCAAAAATCACGGGTCTCCTCTCCCCCTAGCCCTAAAATTTCCCCCGCAGCGCGCTGGACAACGTTCGCCCGCGCCGGATGAGATGACCATGGCCAACCGGCTGCCGCCACGTGGCAACCGCCGGTCGCCTCCCGCCGCGGCCCGCCGCAACCCGCGCGGGGCCCTCCCCGGCCCAAGCCACCGCCGACCGACGCCCGCGCCCGCGCCGCTTCTCCTCCCGCGCCGGCGCCGCGCTTCGCCGCCTCCGCCGCCACCCTGCCGCTCCGGCCGCCGCCACCATTGCCGGACTCCGCCGCCTCACCCCGACCTCGCCGTCCCTCGACCCCACGGCCGCCGCGCCGTCCCGGCCCGGATCCGGTCGGATCCGGCCCTCTCCGGTCGGATCCGGCCCTCTCCAGCGCCCCCTCGCCCTCCCCTCACCGGAACGAGCTCGCCGCCTCGCCGGAGACCTCGGGTTCCGCCGCCGCTACAGTGCCGATCTGGATCTGGAGTTTTGGATCTCAGTTGACTTTTTCGCCCCTAACCCTAATATTTTTGCTATCTTCATCATGTCATAACTTCGTCACCGTGCTTCATTTCGTGCGTGTAGCATATCGAAATGTTCGTCTCGACGAGCACTCCATTTCATCTCATTGCATCATGTTCATTCAAGATCATCTTGATGCCCTAAATGCTATTGGAAGAGGGCTATGTGATGTTAGTTTCAGATCCTTCTCAGCAATTGGACATTTGTCATTTTTGCCATGATCAATGTGTGCATGCTATGATCTTGAGCTCTACGTGTGATTCGAAGTATGCCATGCCATCTTTACAGGGGTGTATGCCATGTATTTTTGTGATCTCTGTGGTGACTAGCACAAGCATGCAAAGTAGCTTACTTAATGTTGCTGATTTCAGGGACTTGGGAATATTCTAAGTCATTGCCTATTTATATTTTTATGCCATATGTTCATGTTGCTACCAAGTGATCCGTGCCTCTTTTGAGCATGATCAGTAAGGATGTTTTGTAGATATTGTGGTGCTCTATCCATCCATGTCCTTGTTTTCATTTATGGAGCACCCTAGCTTGAGTCAATCGAGCTCTACTTTTGCTATAAAATGTTCCTGGCAGATTGTTAACATGTTTAGTAATTTTGCCGAGCTTGTTGTTGTTGATCCATGCATGCTATGTTGTTGTTCTTGCCATGTTTAGCTTCTACGTCATGTCTACTTGATGAGTGTATGCTTAGTTTGTCATGCAATGCCTTGTGGTGAGTGCATCGAGCTCGTAAACATGCCCACTTGATATCTGTTTTGCCATGTTCCAGTTTTTCACTAAGTCTGAATCTGTTAACAATAATTGCTATGTTCACATGGTTGCCATTGTATTTTCTGATTCCTTTTGGCTTATGGCCAGTAAGGGACTTTTGTTGTATCTTTTGAGTAGCTTCATGACATGCCTTGCTTTGCCATGATATGTTCCTGTAGCATGTAGTTATCGTGCTCTAAACATTGCTTCCTGATGTTAAATTCCTGACATGCTGTTATTTTCACTAAGTCTGTAACCTGTAATCTTTTGCACTTTTCGCATGCTTGTTTGAACCTGCTATTGAGTGAATTAGCCGTAGCTCAGTGTTCATCTTTTGTCAAGCATCTTGAGTGGACCCCTGCCATGTATTTTGTTGCTATGTTTGGGTGCAGTAGCGGGTTGTTCTTGATGCATTTAGGTGGCCTCGTGCTGTTAATCGCAGATCGGTGCCATATTTGTTTTGCTTGTCATTTCCAATCCGTGCACCCGATTTCGGTGATCTTTATATCGATTTTGACCGAAATCAACTCACCTTTCCAGCAGCACTCTTGGTTTTCCAAGTTGAGGCCAGGTTCAATCATTCCTTTCCAATTCATGCATATGCATCGCATATCGCATCCCGCATATCATGACTTGTTTTGCATCATGTTGTTTGAGCATTGCACATGGTTGATCGTGTTCCTTTTGCTTGTTGTTCTTGTTTGGGTAGAGTCGGGAGACGAGTACGTGAACGAGGAGCCCTTTTAGTTCGTTTACGAGGATCAAGGCAACTCTGAGAACTTTGCAGGCAAGATGACCATACCCTGGAAATCACTTCTATCTTTGCTTGCTAGATTCTCGCTCTTTTGCTATGCCTATGCTACGATACCTACCACTTGCTTATCATGCCTCCCATATTGCCATGTCAAACCTCTAACCCACCTTGTCCTACCAAACCGTTGTTTGGCTATGTTACCGCTTTGCTCAGCCCCTCTTATAGCGTTGCTAGTTGCAGGTGAAGATTGGAGATCGTTCCTTGTTGGAACTTGTTTATTGTTGGGATATCACAATATTATCTTGTTTATCTTAATGCACCTATATACTTGGTCAAGGGTGGAAGGCTCGGCCTTATGCTTGGTGTTTTGTTCCACTCTTGCCGCCCTAGTTTCCGTCATATCGGTGTTATGTTCCCGGATTTTGCGTTCCTTACATGGTTGGGTTATAATGGGAACCCCTTGACAGTTCGCCTTGAATAAAACTCCTCCAGCAATGCCCAACCTTGGTTTTACCATTTACCACCTAGCCTCTTTTTCCCTTGGGTTTCCGGAGCCCGAGGGTCATATTTATTAAACCCCCTGGGCCAGTGCTCCTCTGAGTGTTGGTCCAAAACGGAGCCACTTGCAGCGCCACCTCGGGAAAACTTGAGGGTTGGTTTTAGTTATACGTAGTGTTCATCTGAGTGTGCCCTGAGAACGAGATATGTGCAGCTCCTATCGGGATTTGTCGGCACATTCGGGCGGTGTTGCTGGACTTGTTTTACCATTGTCGAGGATGTCTTGTAATCGGGATGCCCAGTCTGATCGGAATGTCTTGGGAGAAGGAATATCCTTCGTTGACTGTGAAAGCTTGTGATGGGCTAAGTTGGGACACCCCTGCAGGGATTTGAACTTTCGAAAGCCGTGCCCACGGTGATGGGTAGATGGGAATTTGTTAATGTCCGGTTGTAGATAACCTGAAACTTAACTTGATTAAAATGCACCAACCGCGTATGTAACCGTGATGGTCTCTTCTCGGCGTAGTCCGGGAAGTGAACACGGTGTTGGATTAATGCTTGACGTAGGTTGTTCTAGGATCACTTCTTGATCATAGTTGTTCGACCGTGCTTTTGCCTTCACTTCTCGCTCTCTTTTGCGAATATGTTAGCCACCAAATATGCTAGTCGCTTTCTGCAGTTCCACCTCATACCTTTACCTTACCTATAAGCTTAAATAGTCTTGATCGCGAGGGTGTGAGATTGCTGAGTCCCCGTGACTCACAGATTCCTTCCAAAACTAGATGCAGGGACCGATGATGCCGCTCCAGATGATATGACCGAGCTCAAGTGGGAGTTCGATGAAGACTCTCGTCGTTACTACGTGTCTTTCCCAGATGATCAGTAGTGGTGCCCAGTTGGGGCGATCGGGGACTTTGTCACATTTGGGGGTTGATCTTTATTTTTGTTCCATAGTCGGACCCTGAGTGTATTGGATGAATGTAATGACTTATTTATGTATTTGTGTGACGTGGCGAGTGTAAGCCAACTATGTATCCTTTCCCCTTTATTTATGTACATGGGTTGTTTGCGAAGATTACCTCACTTGCGACATTGCTTTCAATGCGGTTATGCCTCTAAGTCGTGCTTCAACACGTAGGAGTTATAGCCGCATCGAGGGCGTTACAAGTTGATAATCAGAGCCTTCCCCGACCTTAGGAGCCCCCTGCTTGATCAAATCGTTGGCGTTGTTGAGTCTAGAAAAATGTTTTGAGTCATTTAGGATTATATATATCGGAGAGTTAGGACTTCTCTTTACTCCTCAGTCCCTTCATCGCTCTGGTGAGGCATCCTGATGTAGAGTTTTGAATCTTCTCTTCTCAAATTTCACTAAATATTTTTTAGGATCACGCGGGTATCTTGGAATCGTTCCGATGGTTTTGTGACGAGAACATTGTTCTTGGTGCCTCCTGACATTTAGGGGTTGTGGCAGTGTCCCGGGGAGTTGAGCTCCGAGGTGTTGTTGTCACAATTTTATCATTGAGATTCTGGAATACCTGAGTTCCGCCGACATCGAAAATCTCTTTTATGCAGTTGTTGGTGAGATAACCTCGACGCCACCCAGTACTGGGGCGGGAGTTCGGGAGTATTGCCATAACTTGTATAGCAGATGCTTTTCGAAGGTTGAGGTAAATGATTTCCGAAGGTTTCTTGGTTATGTGTTTGGATGGATACAGCTGGATGTAGGATTTGCTAGCTTTGGGTGAGATATTATGCTTCCCTTGTATCCCCAACACCTGATTGCATAACCAGAAAGGTTCGGGAGTTTCATAGGTGGGAATTCATGTAGCTCTAGTTATTCTTCCGCGGATATTTGGTTTGGGATTGGGTAATCCTCACCAAGTATTTGTTCTTGTCCGTACCTTGTTGTTTTATTTCTTCTACCTCTATATAAGTGGCTTCTCAATTTATGGAAATGTGACCATTTCAATTGGAATGCATTCGTTCATTTTGTTCGGATGTGAAGACTATAAGTTGCAATTTCCATCCGTTTGATTCAGCTTGAATTTATGTCTGTCAATATGCTAACGGATGTCACCCTCTTTAGGATGGCTCCTGCTAAGGGTCAGAATCAGAATCAGGATCCGCCACCACCACCTCCACCTCCGGAGGCATGGCAAGCTGTGATGGCCGCTACCAATGCAAACACGCAGCTGATCATGAAAATTCTGCAAGAGCGCAACCAAGGCCATGGCAACAATCAGAATCAGTTTGCTACACTCAACCAGTTCCTTGCTAACCATCCAAAGACCTTCAGCAACTGTGTCGAGGCCCCAGACGCTGATGATTGGCTCGTGGACATATGCAAGCATTTCGAGTGCAGTAACGTCAGGCCTGAGGACTTTGTGTCAAGTTTGCCTCCTTCCAACTCAAAGACCAAGCTGCAGAATGGTTTCAGCAATACAAAGATTCCAGAGGAGACCATGTGATTACCTGGGATGAATTCCGTCAAGACTTCAAAGCTCATCACATTCCTCAGAGTGTTGTTGAAAGCAAGCATGAGGAATTTGCAACCTGAAGCAAGGCAGCTTGTCTGTTTACCAGTATAACATTCTGTTCCAGAGGCTCGCTCGTTTCGCCAAGCAAGACGTCCCTGACGAGAAGAGCATGATTTATCAGTTCAAGGGTGGCCTCAGAGAAGATCTTCAACTTGCCCTCGTGCTTTTTGAGCCTCATAAGTACGATGAGTTTTACAACATGGCACTGAAACAAGAGGCTGCTCAACTCAAGTGTGATGCTTCCAAGAAGCGAGTCAGAGATGCAACTCCTTCTTCCTCAACTCAAGTGGCTAAGCAGCAAAAGTATTGGCTGCCTCCTCCTTCGTTCCGTCAGCCTTATCAGCAGAAGAGCAAAGGTGGCAATGGATCTTCCCACCCACCCAACCCTGGCTTTCAGAACAAGACTTCGTCTCAAGCTCCAAGATCAAGTGCTCCGTATCACGATCCGCTTTCAGAGGTCACGTGCAACAAGTGCCAACAAAAGGGTCACTATGCCAACAAATGCTTCAATCAGAGGCGTCTTCCTCCTCCTCCTCCCGTGAGATCTGTCAGTACCGCAGTGGTCAAGCATAACCCCAAGCACGCCAAGGTCAACTTGCTGAATGCAGCTCAGGCAGAGGACTCGTCAGATGTCATCATGGGTAACCTTCCTGTTAACGATGTTCCTGCAAAAGTTCTTTTTGACACTGGTGCATCGCTTTCTTTTATTTCAAGACCATTTGTTGCCAAGCATGAATTTGTGACCGAAAGGATTCCTTTCCCATTGAAGATTGTGTCCCCGGGCAAGCAAATGACATCTAACAATTGCGTCCCGGATGTTACTATCACGTTGGGTGACTATAAGTTTCTATCCTCTCCAGTGGTCCTTGGTAACTCGGATATTGATCTTATTCTCGGAATGGACTGGCTTTCTAAGCACAAGGCTCAGCTTGATTGTGCTGCCAGGCAGATTCAATTGACTCATTCGTCTGAGGATGTAATTGTCTATGCCGCTCGTGATGATACCGTCCGACTGTTTTCTCTCAATGAGAAGGGCGAGCTGGACGCTATCTCTCAAATTCCAGTCGTTTGCGAATATCAAGACGTCTTTCCAGAAGAGCTTCCAGGAATGCCTCCACACCGGCCAGTTGAATTCGTCATCGATCTTGAGCCTGGCACGGAACCTGTTTGCAAACGTCCTTACAAGCTTGGACCTGAAGAGTTGAAGGAGCTGAAGAAGCAACTCGATATTCAAGAGCGTATGGGTCTCATCCAACCAAGTTCTTCTCCGTGGGGTTGTGGAGTTGTTTTTGTGAAGAAGAAGGATGGAACGGACTGACTTTGTGTCGACTACCGTCCATTGAACAAGAAGACTATAAATAACAAGTACCCACTTCCCAACATCAACGAGCTGTTTGAACAACTCAAAGGTGCTCAAGTATTCTCCAAGCTTGATCTCCGTATGGGCTATCATCAGATTCGCATTCGTGAGCAAGATATCCCTAAGACAACATTCAGAACAAGCTATGGTTCATATGAATACACTGTCATGTCTTTCGGCCTCGTCAATGCTCCGCCAACATTCTCTCGCATGATGAACTTCATCTTCAACCCCTACACAAATGACTTCGTCTTGGTCTACCTCGATGACATTTTGGTCTTTTCCAAGAACAAGGAGGATCATGCCAAGCACTTGTGTTTGGTGCTGGATAAGCTCAGAGAACATCAGTTCTATGCCAAGTTTTCAAAGTGCGAGTTTTGGCTCGATGAGGTTCTCTACCTTGGGCATATCATTTCTGCCAAGGGCATTGCTGTGAATCCTGAGAAGGTGTCTGCAATTGTGAATTGGGAACCACCTCAGAACGTGAAGCAAATCCGCAGCTTCCTTGGTCTCTCAAGCCATTGTCGAAGGTTCGTCGAGAACTTCTCAAAGATCGCGAAGCCTCTTTCCAACCTTCTCTAGAAGCACGTCAAGTACGTCTGGTCTCCTGAATGTGACATTGCTTTCAACACCCTGAAAGAGAAGTTAGTCACTTCTCCAGTTTTGACTCCTCCTAATGAATCCAAACCGTTTGAGGTCTTATGTGATGCTTCCCTTCAAGGTCTTGGTGCAGTGTTGATGCAAGAGAAGAAAGTTGTGGCTTATACCTCTTGTAAGTGTATCTAGTGCCACCCCTAGTTGGTTTTGGAGTATTGACGACAAACCTAGTTGAGGGACTAATGTGTTTGTGAGAATTACAGGATAACACAGGTAGAAGTCCCTCATTGATTCGGTTTTCCTACCAGAGATGACCCCTAAAAATGTATGAAGACATTGAAGTCAAAGGTGGTATATGAAGATATTCACATTCAAGACTATGACAAGAGAAGACATCGCATGAAGCCTATGGAGCTCGAAGACTTAGATCTTTCGTAGTTCTCTTTCTTCTGTGTTGAGTCATAGGAACCACCGTACTGTTAAGTGGGGTCCAAGAGAACCAGTCAGAATGACTGAAGTGATGCTTAAAAAAAACCTATGTCTTCGAGTGAAGACTTTGAGAGCGAATCTTGTCCAGAGTCGGACAAGTCAGCTTTGCTTGTAGCCCAAGTAAAGTTGCCGTGTGAGTTTGAAATCCGACCGTTGGAACACGTGTCAGTTCCTTAGTGACCCAGGGTCATTTCGGACAAATCAGGTCGGGTTGCCTAGTGGCTATAAATAGCCCACCCCCTACAACCATAAATGGTTGGCTGCTCAGAGTGAATGTACGGCTTTTGTCGTTTGAGAGCAACCCACCTCGAAGCCTTTGAGAGAGAATTCCTTGCGAGGATAAAGCCCTAACCACCCAGAGCCAAAGAGAATTAGGCATCACTTAAGTCTTCTTGTCTGTGTGATCTGAAGACTTATTACACTTGAGGACTGTGCATCCTCCAGTCAGTTAGGCGTCGCGTTCTGAGCATCCAAGAGACATTGTGGATTGCCGGTGAACGAAGTCTGTGAAGGTTTGGGAGTCTACCTTGAAGACTTACCAGAGTGATTGGGCGAGGTCTGTGTGACCTTAGCTCAAGGGGAATACGGTGAGGACTGGGTGTCCTGAGCTGCGTGTTCAGGACTGGGTGTCCGGGACTGTGTGTCCTAAGGTTTAAATACCTAGCCGCCCTAACCAGACGTACAGTTGTCACAGCAACTGGAACTGGTCCAACAAATCATTGTCTTCAGCGAGTCACTGGTTTCATCTTCCCTTCCCTTTACTTACGGTTACTCCTTATGAAGTCATTGTATGTTCGCACTATCTTTTGTCTTCACTGAGTGACTGCGTGTTTTGTGTGGCTTCACAATATCTTCCTACCCGATCCTTACTACATTGCCGCTATTAGTTATTGTGCTTTCACTCTATTGAATACTTGACTATGACTTGCCTAGTGTAGTCTACCTTCCGCTGCAGGGTAATAGGTTTATTTCTATCGTTTGTCTTCATAACTTCCACGTTTTGAAGACTTTCATAAAAATCGCCTATTCACCCCCCCTCTAGTCGATATAACGCACTTTCAATTGGTATCAGAGCAAGGTGCTCCCTTGTCCTGTGTGATTCGGTTTAACCACCTGGAGTTTTAGCTATGTCGACTACAGGGATAATTAAAGTCTCCGCTGCGTGTCCCGTCTTTGATGGAACTGAATATCCCAACTAGAAGAATAAGATGCGCATGCATCTTGAAGCCATTGACGCCGACCTATGGTATGTCGTCAAGAACGGCGTTCCCAAGGCTGGAGAAGGTGTCACTGCTGCTGATGTCAAGAAGTTCGTTCAACTGGACTCTACTGCCAAGAATATCATCTATGGTCATCTGACCAAAGGACAGTATGGCCGTGTGAGTGCTTTGGAAACATCTAAGCTGGTCTGTGAAGGAAATATGCCCTAGAGGCAATAATAAAGTTATTATTTATTTCCTTATAATCATGATAAATGTTTATTATTCATGCTAGAATTGTATTAACCGGAAACATAATACATGTGTGAATACATAGACAAACAAAGTGTCACTAGTATGCCTCTACTTGACTAGCTCGTTAATCAAAGATGGTTATGTTTCCTGACCATGAACAATGAGTTGTTATTTGATTAATGAGGTCACATCATTAGTTGAATGATCTGATTGACATGACCCATTCCATTAGCTTAGCACCCGATCGTTTAGTATGTTGCTATTGCTTTCTTCATGACTTATGCATGTTCCTATGACTATGAGATTATGCAACTCCCCGTTTGCCGGAGGAACACTTTGGGTGCTACCAAACGTCACAACGTAACTGGGTGATTATAAAGGAGCATTACAGGTGTCTCCAAAGGTAGATGTTGGGTTGGCGTATTTCGAGATTAGGATTTGTCACTCCAATTGTCGGAGAGGTATCTCTGGGCCCTCTCGGTAATACACATCACATAAGCCTTGCAAGCATTACAACTAATATGTTAGTTGTGAGATGATGTATTACGGAACGAGTAAAGAGACTTGCCGGTAACGAGATTGAACTAGGTATTGGATACCGACGATCGAATCTCGGGCAAGTAACATACCGATGACAAAGGGAACAACGTATGTTGTTATGCGGTCTGACTGATAAAGATCTTCGTAGAATATGTAGGAGCCAATATGGGCATCCAGGTCCCGCTATTGGTTATTGACCGGAGACGTGTCTCGGTCATGTCTACATTGTTCTCGAACCGTAGGGTCCGCACGCTTAACGTTACGATGACAGTTATTATGAGTTTATGCATTTTGATGTACTGAAGGTTGTTCAGAGTCCCGGATGTGATCACGGACATGACGAGGAGTCTCGAAATGGTCGAGACATAAAGATTGATATATTGGAAGCCTATGTTTGGACATCGGAAGTGTTCCGGGTGAAATCGGGATTTTACCGGAGTACCGGGAGGTTACCGGAACCCCCCCGGGAATCATATGGGCCTTAGTGGGCCTTAGTGGAAAGGTGAAAGGGCTGCCCATAAGGGCTGCGCACCTTCCCCCCCCCTCCCCTAGTCCTATTAGGACTAGGAGAGGTGGCCGGCCACCCCTCTCCCTCTTTCCCCCTTGGGAGTCCTATTTGGAATAGGATTGGGGGGGGGAGTCCTACTCCCGGTAGGAGTAGGACTCCTCCTGCGCCTCCATAGGGCTGGCCGCACCCCTCCCCCTTGGCTCCTTTATATACGGAGGCAAGGGGCACCTCTAGACACACAAGTTGATCATTGAGATCATTCCTTAGCCGTGTGCGGTGCCCCTTACCACCATATTCCACCTCGATCATATCGTTGTAGTGCTTAGGTGAAGCCCTGCGTCGGTAGAACATCAAGATCGTCACCACGCTGTTGTGCTGACGGAACTCCTCCCCGAAGCTTTGCTGGATCGGAGCCCGGGGATCGTCATCGAGCTGTATGTGTGCTAAGAACTCGAAGGTGCCGGAGTAACGGTGCTTAGATTGGTCGGATCGGGAAGAAGACGTACGACTACTTCCTCTACGTTGTGTCAACGCTTCCATTGCGATCTACAAGGGTATGTAGATCAGACTCTCCGCCTCGTTGCTATGCATCACCATGATCTTGCGTGCGCGTAGGAATTTTTTTGAAATTACTATGTTCCCCAACAGTCTGGGACTGGCTCTCCAAGGTCAATGAAGGCGTCTCAACCCAAAGAGATCAGAGGATCAGTGTCCTTCGCAACCTCTTCAACCGCTTCAAGCGAAATGACAATGAGAATGTCCAGCTCACATTTGACCGACTCACTGACATCACAAATGAGCTTCAAGCCCTTGGCGCTACTGAGATCACCAAACATGAAGTCGTCAAGACACTACTGAGATCACTTGATAGTTCGTTTGACACCCTAGCCCTGATGATTCAAGAACGTCCTGATTTCAAGACACTCGATCCGTCTGACATACTTGAGAGGCTCAACACACATGAGTTTCAGCTTTCTGAGAAAAGAGATATCTACGGTCCAAACTATGGGCGAACTCGTGCCTTGAAGGCAAAAGCTGTCTCCTCATCTGAAGAAGAATCTGACAGCAGTTCTGATGATCCTGAAGACATTGGAAGGGAACTTGCTATGCTTGTGAAGAAGTTTCAAAAATTCACCAAGAAGAAAGGCTTCAGAAAGTCTTCCCGATCAAGCTCAAGGAATGATGAAGCTTCTGCTCATGACTACAAGAAGAAAACGTGTCACAAGTGCAAGAAACCTGGACACTTCATCTCTGAGTGTCCGCAGTGGGACAATGAGAACAAAAAGAAGAAAAAGAGCAAGGAATATGACTCTGACGACAAGAAGAAGAAGAAATACTCAAAGTCTTCTTCCAAGTCTTCTTCAAAGTCTTCATCACACAAGAAGAGCTCATCTGGCAAGGCATGTGCGTTTGTTGGCAAGGAAATGGATTCAGAGGAGGAGTCTGCTTCTGAGGAGGCGGAGGTGGAGTCTGAGGAGGAGTCCGATTCAGGCGTCGCAAGTCTGGCTACAGCATACGTTGCCAAGTCCATCTTCAACACTGAAGACAATGACTTCATCACCGACACCGATGCAAATGACAAGGACTACTCTGCTTCTACCTACTGCTTCATGGCACGCGGTGCCAAGGTAAACACGCGCACTACTCACTATCAAACATCTAGTGACGATGACTCTGATTGTGGTTCAAAAACCAGCTACAAAACACTTGCTAAAATTGCAACTGAACAACAGAGAGCTATGGAACATATTCAAAAACTGTTAGACAGAAGCGATGATCTGTTAGGTGCTGAAATGACTCGATCTGAATCCTTAATTGAAGACATAAAAAAACTTCACGTTAAGTATGAGGAACTTGAAAGTCGTCATGAAACTCTCTCAACAACTCATGAAAAGCTTTCCTATGATTATCTTCAAAGGAAGCAAGATCTTGAGAAATTGAGAGCGGCTCATGAAGATCTTCAAAAGGAAAACGAGTCACTTCGCGCCAAACAGATCAGTTCTGCTCAGGAAGGATTTGAACCACCATGTGTTAAATGCATTGAGCGTGATAATGCTACTTCTGTTGCTAAATGTTCTACTTCTACTACTGTTGCAATATCTTCAGCTGTTGATGTGGTAACTAACCCCTCTGCTGAGGATACCACTGCTATTGCTGATGAGAATGCTAGGTTGAAGACATTGCTTGAAACAGGGATGTACAAAAGTCTTAAAGGGCATCAGACACTATGTGATGTCCTCAAAAAGCAGATTCTGAACCGAAACCCGAGGAAAGAGGGTGTTGGGTTCGTAAGGAAAATAATGATATCCCAACAAGTAAATAAAAGATGTTCCAACAAGGAACGGCCTCCAATCTTCACCTGCAACTAGCAACGCTATAAGAGGGGCTGAGCAAAGCGGTAACATAGCCAATCAACGGTTTGCTAGGACAATGGTGGGTTAGAGGTTTGACATGGCAATTTGGGAGGCTTGCAAGCAAGTGGTAGGCATCGTAGCAATGGCATAGCAAAAGAGCGAGCAAACTAGCATAGCAAAGATAGTAGTGATTTCGAGGGTATGATCATCTTGCCTGCACAGTTGTCAGAGTTGACGGGATCCTCAAAAGCAAACTCAACGGGCTCCTCGTTAGCGAACTCATCTCCCGGCTCTACCCAAACAAGACAAACAAGCAACAAGGATACAATCAACCACGTGCAAACTCAAGCAACACGATGCAAGGATGATATGCTATGCGGGATGCGATGCGGGATGCAAAATGCAAGATATGACAGGAAATGCATGATCCTGGCCTCAACTTTGAATTCCAAGGGTGCCACTGGAAAGATGATATGAAATCGCTTGAAAATGATATAAAGAACGCCGGAATCGGAGTTACGGTTTGGAAATGGCAAGCGATTCAAAAATGACACCGGTCTGCGATTTACAGCAAGTAGGCATCTAAATGCAATGAAATGAACATGCTACAGCAACCAAACATGACAACAAAATACATGGCAGGGATGCACACAAGATGCTTAACAAAAGTCTAGCACTGAGCTACGGCCAATTCATCCATTAACAGGTTCAAACAAGCATGGCAAAAATGCAAATGGTAAAACAGATCTCAGACTTAGTGAAATTAACACTTGTCTGGAATTTCAGATCATATAGCCCTCTTCGGAGCAACAAAACAACATGCTACAGGACCTGAACATCACAAAGAAAGACATGGCATGGAGCTACTCAACAATCTTAACAAAAGTCCCTTAGTGACCTTGAGCCAAAAGGGATCACAAAATATACTAACAAGCACACGAACATAGCAAAAAAACATAATCAGTTTTCAGACTTAGTGAAAACTGGGACATGCTGAAACATAACTCACGAAGGCATGTTTACGAGCTCGATGCACTCACCACGGTGCAAGTCATGGCAAGACAAGCATACATCCCTTAAGAAGGCACAAAATCCAAGCTAGACATGGCAAGAACAATGGCATAGCATGCACGGATCAACTACAATAACATCGGCAAAATCGCAAACAAGTTGACGATCTACCTAGATTCGCAACGAAGCAAAAGTAGAGCTCGATTGACTCAAGCTAGGGTGCTCCATAATTGCAAAAAAAGACATGGATGGATATAGCACTACAATATTAACAAAACTCCCTTACTGATCATCCTCAAAAGAGTCACGTATCACTAGGAAACAACATGAACATATGGCATCATGAGATAAACAATCCCAGGACTTGGTGAAATCACTAAGTCCCTGAAAACAGAATTAGCAAGTGCACCTCTTTGCAAGCTTGCACAAGTCACCACACACATCCTAAAAATACATGGGTTGCACCTCTGGAAAGATGACAAAACCCTTAACAAAACATATGAAGAACTCACGGGCATATCATGCACACATTAATCATGGCAAAAATGACAAAAGTGCTAAACGGAGTAGTAGATCTGACAATTAACTCAAGTAGCCCTCTTCTAACAGCATTTTGGGAATCAAGATGAGCTCAAATGAAAATGATGCAATGGAATGAAATGATGCACTCTCTGAGATGAACATTTTGATATGCTATATGCATGAATCGGAGCTACGGATGCAAAGTTACGGAGTCTCGAACAGGAGCACTTGGACTAAAAATTCTGGAGACAGGAGAAATTCAACCTCCGGATCTGGATCTAGGGTTTGCACGGAAACCGAGGCGCGGCGCTGCACTGTAGCTATTTGAGGACCGCCGGAAGAAAAAGAGCCGCGGCGGCCGGAGCTCTCGCCGGAGAGGCCGCCGGCGACGAGGAGGCGGGGCGCCCGGAGCTTCACGGAGGTGGGGCGGCGGCCGCGGGGCGCGGGGCTGCCAGCGACGAGTCTTGGCGGCGGGGCGGCGAGTGGCGAGGCGGCGGTCGGCGGTGAGCAACTCCGGCCGGCGCGGCCCGGGAGGCGGCGCGGGAGGGCCGGCCTCGGGCCGCGGCGGCGGCGGGCGCCGGGCGCCACGTGGCGCGTCCTGGTTGGGCGGAGGTGGCGGAGGACGTTGTCCGGTTCCGCCCGGACACGTCCGGAGCGGCGGATCTGGGATTTTTAGGGTTAGGGGGGAGAGGATCCGCGAATTTGGAATGGGGGGGGGTGTATATATAGGCATAGAGGGAGCTAGGAGAGTCCAAATGAGGTGCGGTTTTCGGCCACGCGATCGTGATCGAACGCTCTAGGACATGGAGCAGAGTTAGGTGGGTTTTGGGCCAAATTGGAGGGGTGTTAGGCTGCAACACACACGAGGCCTTTTCGGTCCCTCGGTTAACCGTTGGAGTACCAAACGAAGTCCAAATGGTACGAAACTTGACAGGCGGTCTACCGGTAGTAAACCAAGGCCGCTTGGCAAGTCTCGGTCCATTCCGGAAATGTTTAATCCCCACACACGAAAGAAAGTTAGAAATGGCCACCGGAGGAGAACGAAGCGCCGAAATGCAAATGGACAACGGGGAAAATGCTCGAATGCATGAGACGAACACGTATGCGAATGCAATGCACATGATGACATGATATGAGAAGCATGACAACGATAACAACACACGGAGACAAAACCAAACCCGAGGAAATAAATATAACTTAACGCCGGAAACGGCAAGAGTTGGAGTACAAATTGGGAAAGTTATATCCGGGGTGTTACAATCAAGGACCCACATCACACCTCAAAGTTTGGACCAAAAGCACATGAGGGTTTTATGCTTGGATATGGAAAGGATTCGCACTCCTACAGAGTCTTCAATCTCTTTCATTACAAAGTGGTTGAAACAGTGGATGTGCGGTTCGATGAGACCAACGGTTCACAAAGAGAGCAACTGCGAAATGTGCTAGATGAAGTTCCATCCAGTGAATCAATCAAGCTAATGGGAACTGGAGAAATTATACCTTCTGAAGCTCATCCTGAAGAAGAACTTATCATCTCAGCACCTGATCAACATGAAGACAATGCTCAGCCTGAAGACATTCCTTCTAACAACGACAATGATCAGCAAGAGCAAAATCTTCGCCCTGTACATCCTCGCGTTGCCAATGAAGTGCAGATTGAAAGAATAATTGATAGCATCAATGAACCCGGTCCACTCACTCGTTCAAGGGCAACTCAGCTAGCAAATTTCTGTGGGCACTTCGCATTCGTCTCAATAACAGAACCCAAGAAAGTTGAAGAAGCCTTCATGGAACCTGAATGGATTCAAGCTATGCAAGACGAGCTTCAACAGTTTGAGCTGAATAATGTATGGGAACTGGTCAAGTGTCCCGATCCTCGGAAGCACAACATAATAGGCACCAAATGGATATACCGCAACAAGCAATATGAGCATGGTCAAGTTGTCAGAAACAAAGCTCGTCTCATTGCTCAAGGATATACTCAAGTGGAAGGCATTGACTTCGATGAAACATTTGCTCCTGTGGCTAGACTTGAAGCCATACGCATACTGCTGGCCTATGCAAATCATCATAACATACTTATATATCAAATGGATGTGAGGAGCGCTTTTCTCAATGGCAAGATTGAAGAAGAAGTGTATGTTGCACAACCGCCTGGCTTTGAAAATCCAAAACATCCTAACATGGTATACAAGCTCAACAAGGCACTGTATGGCCTCAAACAAGCCCCTCGGGCTTGGTATGACACACTCAAATACTTCCTGAAGAGCAAAGGCTTCATACCTGGTTCCCTCGACCCCACTCTCTTCACGAAGACATATAATGGTGAACTGTTTTTGTGCCAAATATATGTGGATGACATTATCTTCGGCTGCACCAATCAGAAGTACAGTGAAGAGTTTGGATATATGATGCAAGAGCAATATCAAATGTCTATGATGGGAGAGCTGAAGTTCTTTCTCGGTCTTCAAATACGACAGCAACGCAACGGCATCTTCATATCTCAAGAGAAGTATCTCAAAGATTGCCTGAAGAAGTTCGGTATGCAAGACTGCAAAGGCTTCACGACGCCAATGCCAGCCAAGCATCATCTGGGTCCTGACGACAATGATAAAGAGTTTGATCAAAAGGTATACCGCTCCATGATTGGTTCTTTACTTTATCTATGTGCATCTAGGCCAGATATTATGCTTAGTGTTTGCATGTGTGCTCGATTTCAAGCGGCACCAAAGGAGTCGCATCACTTAGCTGTGAAGCGAATTCTTCGATATTTGGCTCACACCCCAACTCTGGGATTATGGTATCCAAAGGGCTCAAAGTTTGATCTGGTTGGATTCTCGGATGCTGATTATGCTGATGACGAAGTTGATGGCAAGTCTACATCAGGCACATGTCACTTTCTGGGACGTTCACTTGTATGTTGGTCTTCAAAGAAGCAGAACTGTGTATCTCTCTCCACTACTGAATCTGAATACATTGCTGCTGGATCTTGCTGCGCTCAGTTTCTGTGGATGAAGCAAACGCTCAAAGACTATGGCATTCATCTGAAGCAAGTGCCACTCTACTGCGACAACGAAAGCGCCATCAAGATTGCCAACAACCCAGTTCAGCACTCGAAGACAAAGCACATTGAAATTCGTCATCACTTTCTCAGAGATCATGTTGTGAAGGAAGATATTGATATCATACACGTCAACACTGAAGAGCAATTGGCAGATATCTTCACCAAGCCCTTGGATGAGAAGAGATTTTGCAAGTTACGGTGTGAGCTAAATATTCTGGAATCCTCAAATGTCCTATGATCAGGCACACATCCTAACCCTTATGCATATTGATGACTTAGATGTGCAACACACGAAGTAAAGTATATCTTCAATCAATGAAGACATACATTCTAAGTGTGAATACATTAATGTGGAATTTGACTTCGGAGCGCCACGATAATTGTGCGCCGTGTCTGGGTCTAATACTTCCTATACGGTGGGTAACGCCACCACCAAATGTTCTATTTTGAAGTGTTTCACTCATGGCGTTACCTTGCTATGTCTTCACATTTGGTTTGGCTTCAATCTCAACATGTCTTCATGATTATCTTCACTATGTTGATTATATATATATACTAGTGTTCTGTCCTCTACAGCATTCACTTATAGCTATGTTTTCTTGTTGAATCTTTTGAACTAAGTGAATGTGATCGGACCCTAACCTCTCTATGCTATCTATCTCAAACTCTATCTCTCCAAATCATATGCATTCTATTGAAACTGTCGAATGTCTTCTCTGCGTCCTTGTCAGCAGAAGATACAAAGACAAACCTTAAGTCCACTTTCAATGCTCATTCCTCCACATGAAACCCGGAGAAGTAGGAACGACCACCCGACAATCCAGGCGTGCGTGGGACGTGGAACAAACCCCAAAATTCTGCATAATGGCCACGTGTTCCTCAGATGCGAATCGCCAGGGGCACCTGTGTAATAACGCAGTGCCTCCCCTGTACCTATAAATACACACTTCACGGCGGTCATTATCTCTTCTTCCACTCTCGCATGAACCCTAGCGCCACCGCTAGCCCTCGATGACGCCGGCGACGAAGCGCTTCGCTGCCGCAACCTCTCCGGCGCTGTCTTCACGCCGACCGCGGACATCGTCCTCTCCACCGTCGCCGTAGGTGTCCTCCGTCGCCAAGTTAGGGCACGGAAGATCGAACTGCTCGGCCTCATCTTCCACTCCGTCTAGCAGTTCTTAGTGTGGTAAATAAAACTTCCTTTTTACGGCACCGTTGATCCTATGGCTTTGTCACTTTCTACCACAACAAGTTTCTATTCACACAAGTTAGATCTCTCTCATACTGCATCTCATAACATGCCCAGTATATTCACTTGTACTTCACAAAGTAGTTAGATTCCTCACTTGTACTGATCTCTGGATTCATAAAAATCTGGAACCAACTCCTTATCTATGAGTGAATGTCTTCGCACGATGAGGTCAATGTCTTCTAAACTGATTTATATTCAAAATCTTCTGAGAATGCATATGACCTATTCCCCTTCCCTCGCACCTTAATGCTGTCACAGGTACATGTCCGTGGGAGAATCCCTTGGTTCTCATAGTCTGCATTCATTTGCAGAATTCTTACAGCATCATATAAATTCTTCCGAAGCAAGTTCCTGTTTGTCCAGCAAGCGAAAATCTTTGAAGTCTTTGAACGTGTTGAAGCCTTTCAGTTTAAAGTTCATGGCTTCAGAGAAATCAGCAAGGAAGGGTGGCAGAAAGCGTCGTGGAGAAACATCTAGAGATCTGCCAGATGACCTCTCAGAACTGTACAAGACAGATCCTGAAGAGGATTACAATCAGCGCAAGACCCGAATCCAATGGATTCGAAGATATTGGGCAGAACAATGGTTCAAATACAGATTTGTAACCCAGGAATATGCTGAGAAAAATGCCATTAAGTGACCGTGGGGAGACATCCTATACAAGAATCTTCAACCCAGGTCCAGAGATGAAGCCATTGAACAAGGCTTCTATCCCTGCATGGTCCATGGGCCACAGCCTGTTGATGCACACCCATCGTCACTACTATGGTGTCGTGACGACATTCTGTTCAAGCGCAACTTCCAGTTTGCCCAGAACCCAGCGAAGCAAAACAAGAAGACATTGAGACTAGACTTCAACCCGGGTCCCTCAGCTCCAAGGGCTGATGGCACACGAGATGCAGAACCCAATCTCGTCGGTCCTTTCTACAACCTTGAAGGCCTCATCACCCATATCTTGGCTCAAGGGACTGCTGTAAAAGAGCCTGAAGCTGACGCTGAATCAGATGAAGCGCCTGCAGCACCGAAGCTAAAGAAGCAGCCAAAAGCTTCAAAGCCTGCCTCTGCTCCAAAATTCCCACGAGCGAAGCCACTGGCAACTGCACCTCCTAAAGACAGTGTGCAGTCTGAAGATTTGTCACGCATCTCCAAGCCCCAGAAGGTCAAGATGCCTCTGCCACACACCGGCCAAGAGCTAACAGCTGCTGCCATTCTGCGCAATGATGCCATTGATCTGTCAAGTGATGAAGATCTTGCAGATGATGCTCTTGAGCAACTAATCAAGAGCAAAGAAGAAGCAGAAATCTTCAATGATCTGTCTCTCTTTGATGTAACAATCATCCACAACTTCATTGATGAACGGTTTGACACGCCAAACATCAACTTCGAAGATCTGCAACTACCTATTGGCCTCAGTGTCGCCTTCCATGGCGCCATTGCTTCAGAGTTAGCTATCGCCCAGCGCATTGTTGAACTGAAGCAAAAGATTGACTATGAAAAGGCTCAGTTCAAGAAGCATATGGCCAAGCTCAGCATGCAAGAGGTGAAGAACTTCAAGATTATGTTGCACGAGCTCAAGGAAGCCTTTCTCAAGAAACATGCAGAAGCTCAAGGTTCTCATGAGCGCATGAAGGTTCTGGCTGACAAATGTGTGCAGGCCTACAATGAGGCTGAGAAGCGCAAGGCCCTTGGGCGTCCTGGCATCGACCCCAGGATGGCAGCAAAGAAGATGAAGAAGCCAGCTACGGCTGAACCTGACGCACCAAGGCAAGAAGCAGATCCCATTGTCTTCCCAACTAGAATGACTGGCTCGAAGCCAAAAAGCCGGTCAACCGCTTCAGAGCTCAAGAAGACGAGGACTGCTGAGGCTGAAGCCAGGAAGAGGAAACATCCTGAACCTCTCCTATTGCCCCCTCCAAGAAGAAGAGGAAGACCAAGAAAGATCGGGCTGCTCCCACAGAGCCTTTGATAGTTGAACCCATTTCCATGGTTCGTCCTGACGCTAAACGCCAACTGACAATCCATGAGCCTGCTTTCACAGAGGCTCATGAAGCTGAAGACTTTCCAGCGGCTGATCCCATTGCTGCTGAAGACATTGGTCAACATGACCATGTAGAAGATGGTGCAGTCCTTCCTCAGCTCGAGAACAGCGAACTCATCAGCATTGGTCGTCCTCTGACGCCAATCGCTCAGGATGCTTCATGGGCTGATCGCCCACAAAAGGAAGAAGACTTTGAGGCCCAGCCAACTCCAACTACATAGGCGTCGCCTGCGTTGCACAGGCTTCGCAAAGGACCTAGGCCTCCAGTCTCTGCGTCTGAAGCTGAAACTGCTGAAGACATTCCGGCTGCATCAGCCGATGAAGAAGAATCTCACAAGCTGCTACTCCCCTGTCCCACCAAGAAGCGGTTCTCGAGGAGAACGTGATTGTGACCGACCCTCCAGCTCATCAACTGGAGGTTGAAAATCTTGAGGCTGCCACCACCAACACCACTGAAGCCACTGACACTGTCATGGCTGAAGCTAATGTGGAGCCCTCACCAACAAAAGCACCAGAAGTCAGCGAAGCCACTGATCCCGCCACTTCTGTTCCTGAGTCTGCTGCCGGTTCCCAGTTCGACTATCATGTTGAGCACAGGCCTCAGGTACAGATGCCAATCCCAAGATTGCCCAGGTTCCCAGGTCCTGCATCAGCACCTGGATCCTTCAATATCAATGACTTCAGAGCAGACAACACATTCTTCAATAGCTCCAGGAACCCCTACTCAAGGGAAAGGATATCATCTGATCGGTTCTGGAGCTATCCGCAGTGAAGCTATTACTCCTGCATTCTATACAATCAAGATCGCATCTTCCCCCACAAGCGTCTTGACATTGAAGCTATAGCTGGTCTGCCCTGTCTGGAAGAAGCTCTGGATTGCTTCAAAGAAGTTGGATTGCTGCCATTCGTCACTGACCAAGAGCATTGGAATGAAGAGTTGCTGCTCCAATTCTATGCCACACTTCACATCCACGGGTATAACAGAGATCCGAAGACTTGGGTCCTGGAGTGGATGACAGGAAACGTTCATCACGAAGCCAAAGCCTTTGACATCATTGATCTCACTGGTCTACCCACTCCTAGCGATCTCTACGAATCTGGCTGTCAACTTCACAGTGAAGCTGTGGAGAGCATCTTTCAGAAGACTGAACCTAATATGAGTCAGATGCTCAGTATGATGAAGCCATTGCCCCAAGATGCTACTTATCCCACGGAGTTCTTCGTTGAAGACCTTGAGTATCTGTCAAGAACCATTTATCACATCATAAGGCGAACTCTCTGGCCAATCAAAGGACATTCTCCCCATGCCAAGCTGGAAGGTGCAATGAAGACTTTGGTCTTCTATATTCTTCATGGAAATGCTTCAATGCACAGAACTTCTTCATTCGCCAACTTGCTGCATCAGGCTCTGATCTGTTTGGCTTGAAGTTCTACGCCCCATGGGTCATGCGGCTGATCAAACTTCACTCCACTATCTCATATCAGCCATCTGCTCGCAATCATCGGATTTTTCTGCCTGATGTGGATATGTCGATTGAAGCCATCTATCCTGAGCCTGCCAAGGAACCCCTAAGTCTTCAGAATGTAGAGCATCAGAGTTTTTCTCAGAACATTGAAGGAGTTGAAGCAGTCGCTCGTATGTATCCTTTGGCTGGCACTACACGTGCACCGCATCCGGCTCTTACTGAAGCCACTGACAGTACAACTGCTCCATGACCCAAGAAGCGCACTCGTGTTCTCAACGACCGAGAGCTTCTTGTGGCTCTTCATCAGAAACAGGATATGCATCATGACTGGCTGAAGCGTCAGATGCAAAGCCTCTTGGTGGATGTTAATCGCATTCGCAATCTTGCCACCAAGAATGCTTTTGTTGCCCGTGAAACCTCTCGCCGCACATGGAAAGGGCTAATGCTGATGTGTTCTGAAGATAATCTTCAAGAGGATGGCTTCACTGAGCTATTCAAGTTTGACTCCACACCTCCTTGAAGGGCAGTGCTGCGACGAACTCCATCCCTTGAAAACTCTGAGTTCTCTTCCTCTGCTGCAACCGTGAATGCCAGAGTGATCGAGGATGAAGACGATGCTACTTCACCACCACCTCCTTCGGCACGCTTCGACTCTGCTCCAAGCTCTTCAGCACCGCCAAACACCACCAACGACCCTACTGCTTCACCTACTCCTCATGGGAACGAGTAGATGCTCTATGTATTCAAACCTTTTTGGTCCTTACTAACAAAAGGGGGAGAAGCATATGAGGTTGATAGTCTTCAAGCGGGTCCATATGGGCGGGTGCTTTATATTTTGCTTCGTGCTTACAACTCTCGTTTTGCTACATTTGGTTCTTTGAGTTGTAACACTTAAACTCGATGGTCGTCTGCTACTTATCTGCCACCTTGTGTTGCGATGATAAATTCCGCATGTGCGACAATAAATTCCGCACTTAGATCATTCTGCAGACATCCATTTTCCATTATGCATGTCATTATCTTCATATACTTTCACATGCATAGTGGATTGTCATCATAAGTTGAAGTGGATCTCCACAAGTACAACCTGCCATGTGCATTTGCATTCCAAAAGCAAATTACTTATATGCACATCTTCAGGGGGAGCCCTTACAACTTATGAAGACAATTCCTTATCCTTTACAATTTCACAGATTATATTCCCCGTTGAAAACTTCAACTAGTTTGTCATCAATCACCAAAAAGGGGGAGATTGTAAGTGCATCTAGTGCCACCCCTAGTTGGTTTTGGAGTATTGACGACAAACCTAGTTGAGGGACTAATGTGTTTGTGAGAATTGCAGGATAACACAGGTAGAAGTCCCTCATTGATTCGGTTTTCCTACCAGAGATGACCCCTAAAAATGTATGAAGACATTGAAGTCAAAGGTGGTATATGAAGATATTCACATTGAAGACTATGACAAGAGAAGACACCACATGAAGCCTATGGAGCTCGAAGACTTAGATCTTTCGTAGTTCTCTTTATTCTGTGTTGAGTCATAGGAACCACCGTACTGTTAAGTGGGGTCCAAGAGAACCAGTCAGAATGACTGAAGTGATGCTTAAACAAAACCTATGTCTTCGAGTGAAGACTTTGAGAGCGAATCTTGTCCAGAGTCGGGCAAGTCAGCTTTGCTTGAAGCCCAAGTAAAGTTGCCGTGTGAGTTTGAAATCTGACCGTTGGAACACGTGTCAGTTCCTTAGTGACCCAGGGTCATTTCGGACAAATCAGGTCGGGTTGCCAAGTGGCTATAAATAGCCCACCCCCTACAACAATAAACGGTTGGCTGCTCAGATTCAGAGTACGGCTTTTGTCGTTTGAGAGCAACCCACCTCGAAGCCTTTGAGAGA